>NC_056444.1:17741893-17889393 GCF_018296145.1 Oncorhynchus tshawytscha
CCTCTGTACTCTGCATGTAAACGGTAGCAGTACATATACAGTACCTTAATAACCATCTAACTCTAACCTTCTGTCTGTACGTGGCTCCAGGATAGCAGTGTTCAGTGTGACCGTGCTGCGTGATGAGCGTATCGTGGTGGTAGCAGAGCAGAGACCAGACTCTACTGAGGAGGACAGCTTCCAGTGGATGAGCCGCGTGCTGCAGGTAACACCACTGCATCACGACCACAGTATGACCATAATGTAGGTAACACCACTGCATCACGACCACAGTATGACCATAATGTAGGTAACACCACTGCAACACGCCCACAGCACGACCATAATACAGGTCGACCACATAATACACCACGACCATAATGTAGGTAACACTACCTCAACACGACCACAGTACGACCATAATGTAGGTAACACCACCTCAACACAAACACAGTACGACCATACTGTAGGTAACACTACCTCAACACGACCATAATGCAGGTAACACTACCTCAACACGACCACAGTACGACCATAATGTAGGTAACACCGCCTCAACACAACCATAATGTAGGTAACACCACCTCAACACGACCACAGTGCGACCATAATGTAGGTAACACTACCTCAACAAGACCATAATGTAGGTAACCCTGCCTCAACACGACCATAATATAGGTTACACTACCTCAACATGACCATAATGAAGGTAACACTAACTCAACACGACCATAATGTAGGTAACACCACCTCAACACGACCACAGTACGACCATAATGTAGGTAACACCACCTCAACATGACCATAATGCAGGTAACACTACCTCAACACGACCACCGTACGTCCATAATGTAGGTTACACTACCTCATCACGACCATAATGCAGGTAACACTACCTCATCACGACCATAATGCAGGTAACACTACCTCAACACGACCATAATGCAGGTAACACTACCTCAACACGACCATAATGTAGGTAACACTATTTTAACATGACCATAATGTAGGTAACACCACCTCAACACGACCACAGTACGACCATAATGTTGGGAACACTACCTCAACACGACCACAGTACGACCATGATGTAGGTAACACCACCTCAACACGACCACAGTGCGACCATAATGTAGGTAACACTACCTCTACACGACCATAATGTAGGTAACCCTGCCTCAACACGACCATAATATAGGTTACACTACCTCAACATGACCCTAATGCAGGTAACACCATAATGCAGGTAACACCACCTCAACACGACCATAATGCAGGTAACACTACCTCAACCCAACTACAGTACGACCATAATTTAGGAAACACCACCTCAACACGACCACAGTACTACCATAATGTAGGTAACACTACCTCAACACGACCATAATGTAGGTAACCCTGCCTCAACATGACCATAATGCAGGTAACACCACCTCAACACGACCATAATGCAGGTAACACTACCTCAACACGACCATAATGCAGGTAACACAACCTCAACACGACCATAATGTAGGTAACACTACCTCAACACGACCACAGTACGACCATAATGTAGGTAACACCACCTCAACACGACCATAATATAGGTTACACTACCTCAACACGACCATAATGCAGGTAACATTACCTCAACACGACCATAATGCAGGTAACACTACCTCGACACGACCATAATGTAGGAAACACCACCTCAACACGACCATAATGTAGGTAACACTACCTGAACACGACTACAGTACAACCATAATGTAGGTAGCACTACCTCAACACAACCATAATGTAGGTAACACTACCTCAACACGACCCTAATGTAGGTAACACTACCTCAACATGACCATAATGCAGGTAACACTACCTCAACATGACCACAGTACGACCATAATGCATGTAACACCACCTCAACACGACCACAGTACGACCATAATGCAGGTAAAACTACCTCAAGACCACAGTACGACCATAATGCAACCAGAACACAGACCTGTAAAAATGTTGCACTCATCAGTTTTTTTACACTACTTTTGAACTGACAGCAGAGTTTTTTTTGTTCATGATCTCTTGACTCCTCCTCTGTGTGTGTGTGTGATTGACAGGCGATAGACAGTATCCATGGTGTGGGTGTGTTCTGCCTGGGGTTAGTTCCAGCCAACACCCTCCCTAAGACCCCCCTGGGGGGTATACACCTGTCTGAGACCAAACAGCTGTACCTGGAGGGGGGGCTGCACCCCTGTAACGTGCTCATGTGTCCTCACACCTGTGTTACCAACCTGCCCAAACCACGACAGAAACAACCAGGTGAGACAGACAGAGAAAAATAGAGAGAGAGAGAGAGACAGAGAGAGTGAGAGGGATCTAGAGACAGAGAGAGAGAGGGGGACCTAGAGACGGAGCTAGAGAGAGACAGAGAGAGTGAGAGGGATCTAGAGACAGAGAGAGAGAGGGGGACCTAGAGACGGAGCTAGAGGGAGACAGATGGATCTAGAAACGGAGCTAGAGAGAGACAGAGAGAGTGGGAGGGATCTAGAGACAGCTAGAGTGAGACAGAGAGAGTGAGAAGGATTTAGAGACAGAGAGAGAGAGGGGGACCTAGAGACGGAGCTAGAGAGAGACAGAGAGAGTGAGAGGGATCTAGAGACAGAGAGAGAGAGGGGAACTAGAGACGGAGCTAAAGGGAGACAGAGAGAGAGAGAGGGGGACCTAGAGATGGAGCTAGAGACAGACAGAGAGAGTGAGAGGGATCTAGAGAGAGAGGGGGGACCTAGAGACGGAGCTAGAGAGAGACAGAGAGAGTGAGAGGTACCTAGAGACGGAGCTAGAGAGAGACAGAGAGAGTGAGAGGGATCTAAAGACAGCTAGAGAGAGACAGAGAGAGTGAGATGGATCTAAAGACAGCTAGAGAGAGACAGAGAGAGTGAGAGGGATCTAGAGACAGCTAGAGAGAGACAGAGAGAGTGAGAGGGATCTAAAGACAGCTAGAGAGAGACAGAGAGAGTGAGAGGGATCTAGAGACAGCTAGAGAGAGACAGAGAGAGTGAGAGGGATCTAGAGACAGCTAGAGAGAGACAGAGAGAGTGAGAGGGATCTAGAGACAGCTAGAGAGAGACAGAGAGAGTGAGAGGGATCTAGAGACAGCTAGAGAGAGACAGAGAGAGTGAGAGGGATCTAGAGACAGCTAGAGAGAGACAGAGAGAGTGAGAGGGATCTAGAGACAGCTAGAGAGAGACAGAGAGAGTGAGAGGGATCTAGAGACAGAGAGAGAGAGACAGAGAGAGTGAGAGGGATCTAGAGACAGCTAGAGAGAGACAGAGAGAGTGAGAGGGATCTAGAGACAGCTAGAGAGAGACAGAGAGAGTGAGAGGGATCTAGAGACAGCTAGAGAGAGACAGAGAGAGTGAGAGGGATCTAGAGACAGCTAGAGAGAGACAGCATGTGTTTAGCAGAGCTGATTTAGTGAACGATGAAGAACATTGTTAGCTATTATATCCCTCAACCTTCTTGTTGTAAATGTCACTGTTAATTCAAATAACGTTTTGGACACGTCTTTACCTTGTTTGTGTCTGTGTGTATGTGTGTGTTGTAGAGATTGGTCCTGCCTCTGTGATGGTGGGGAATCTGGTGTCTGGGAAGAGGATCGCTATGGCCAGCGGCAGAGACCTGGGACAGACTGATGACAACGACCAGGTAACACGTCATTCCATTGCCACAGAAATATGGCTTGAGATGGATTATTATTATGTTAGTGCCTGTGATATCATATCCTGTCGTGTGTCCTGTAGTTCCTGTTCCTGTCAGAGGTGCTGCAATGGAGATCTCAGACGACGCCTGACCACATCCTCTACACACTGCTCAGCTCCCGGGTAACATACATCACTCACTCACTCACTCACTCACTCTCTCACACACACACACACACACACACACACACACACACACACACATTATCATTTTTGAAGGATTCTGTTATGATTGCTCTCTCTATCTCTCTCTCCCTCTAGGGGCTGGTGTCCAGTTCTCTGACCTGTCTTCAGCTCCATAAGAGGGCGGAGAGAGTTGCTGCCCTGCTGCTGGAGAGAGGAGGACTACAGGAGGGAGACCACATAGCACTGGTCTACCCACCAGGTAACACACACTCACTTAGCATGTACCCCCCCCCACACACACACACACACACACAACCACACATTCAGTTAGCCTGTACCCCCACATACACACACACTCAGTTAGCCTGTACCCCCACATACACACACTCAGTTAGCCTGTACCCCCACATACACACACACTCAGTTAGCCTGTACCCCCACATACACACACTCAGTTAGCATGTACCCCCACACACACAAACAAACACACATACACACACACACACAAACACACATACACAGTTAGCATGTACCCGTAAATACACTCCTCACTCCTTTGTGTGTTGCAGGTATAGACTTGATCGCAGCATTCTACGGTTGCCTTTACGCTGGCTGTGTTCCTATCACTGTCAGACCGCCCCACCCACAGAACATCTCAACCACACTGCCCACAGTCAAGATGATCGTAGAGGTGAGAGGTCAAACACTGAGGTCAACTAGGGGTCAATACTGCCCAGTCAACTGGTTGAGAGGGGGTAGAAGATAAAGATGCAGTAGCATTCTATCTCTCTGTCCCTTCATCTATCTCTCTGTCCCTTCATCATCTCTCTGTCCCTTTATCATCTCTCTGTCCCTTCATCATCTCTCTGTCCCTTCATCATCTCTGTCCCTTCATCATCTCTGTCCCTTCACCCATCTCTCTGTCCCTTCATCATCTCTCTGTCCCTTCATCATCTCTGTCCCTTCATCCATCTCTCTGTCCCTTCATCATCTCTCTGTCCCTTCATCATCTCTCTGTCCCTTCATCATCTCTGTCCCTTCATCCATGTCTCTGTCCCTTCATCATCTCTCTGTCCCTTCATCCATCTCTCTGTCCTTCTAGGTCAGTCGTTCGGCCTGCGTGATGACCACAGCGGTCATCTGTAAGCTGCTGCGGTCGAAGGAGGCGGTCGCCACAGTGGACATCAGGAACTGGCCTCCCGTCCTGGACACAGGTCAGCTCTGACCACATACAGTGTATCTGTCAGGCTGTTAGCTGGTTGTTTGTACTGGTGTATAACTGAATATTATTTTGTGTTTTCAGATGACCTGCCAAAGAAGAAGCCTCCAGCTCTATATAAGCCCTGTAACCCTGATGCCCTGGCCTATCTGGACTTCAGTGTGTCCACTACTGGCATGCTGGCTGGAGTACAGGTAACATTAACCTCTGACCTCCATCCCTGACCTCTATCCCTTGCTATGCCTAGTGTCTGACATGTTTCGTGGGTGTGTGTGTAGATGTCCCATAATGCGGTGGGAGCGTTCTGCCGATCGGTGAAGCTGCAGTGTGAACTCTATCCCTCCAGAGAGGTAGCCATCTGTCTCGACCCCTACTGTGGCCTGGGCTTCGTCCTCTGGTGTCTCTGCAGGTACACACACACACACACACACACACACACACACACACACACCTGTTAAACAACTGTTTCAATGTCCAACAATTGACTTCCCTTTCTAACCTCTAACTCTCCAGTGTGTATAGTGGCCACCAGTCTATCCTGATCCCTCCAGTAGAGTTGGAGTCTAACCCAGCGCTGTGGCTGCTCGCTGTCAGCCAGCTCCGAGTCAGAGACACCTTCTGTTCCTACAGCGTCATGGAGCTCTGCACTAAAGGACTGGGCCTGCAGACAGAGGCACTGAAGGTACACAAACACACACACACACACATAAACAAACACATTCCACACGCAGAGAGAACTAAATCAAGTGCTCTTTGAATTGACTCAGTAAACAGTGTGTTTGTGGCCTGAGGTGTTGTCTGATTGGTTGCTGATCGACAGACTGAGTTTATTTTAAGAGGTTAACTTTCACCAATGGAAATTGCCATGGAAACTAGGAGCTGACTCACTGAGAGAAACACATAGGGAACAGATCCAGGAACAAACAACAGCTTTATATAGCCATCAGTAGGATGAGGGTGGGATGAGAGGGAGGTAAGGATGGAAATGTTGTGTATTTAAAGTTAACTTCTCTTCACCCCATCTCTCCTCCTCTTCACCCCACTCTCTCCTCCTCTTCACCCCACTCTCTCCTCCTCTTCACCCCACTCTCTCTTCCCCTTCACCCCACACTCTCCTCCTTTTCACCCCACTCTCTCCTCCTCTTCACCCCACTCTCCTCCTCTTCACCCCACTCTCAAATGCTCTTCACCCCACTCTCTCCTCCTCTTCACCCCACTCTCTCCTCATCTTCACCCTCTCTCTCCTCCTCTTCACCCCACTCTCTCCTCCTCTTCACCCCACTCTCTCCTCCCCTTCACCACACTCTCTCCTCCTCTTCAACCCACTCTCTCCTCCCCTTCACCCCACTCTCTCCTCCTCTTCACCCCACTCTTTCCTCCTCTTCACCCCACTCTCTCCTCCTCTTCACCCCACTCTCACCTCTTCACCCCACTCTCTCCTCCACTTCACCTCATTCTCTCCTCCTCTTCACCCCTCACACCTCCTCTTCAACCCCACTCTCTCCTCCCCTTCACCCCACTCTCTCCTCCTCTTCACCCCACACTCTCCTCCTCTTCACCCCATCTTTCCTCCTCTTCACCCCATCCCTCCTCCCCTTCACCCCACTCTCTCCTCCTCTTCATCCCACACTCTCCTCCTCTTCACCCCATCTTTCCTCCTCTTCACCCCATCCCTCCTCCCCTTCACCCCACTCTCTCCTCCTCTTCATCCCACTCTCTCCTCCTCTCACCCCCTCTTCTCCCCACTCTCTCCTCCTCTTCACCCCACTCTCTCCTCCTCTTCACCCCACTCTTTCCTCCACTTCACCTCATTCTCTCCTCCTCTTCACCCCACACCTCCTCTTCACCCCACTCTCTCCTCCTCTTCACCCCATTCTCTCCTCCCCTTCACCCCCTCACACCTCCTCTTCACCCCACTCTCTCCTCCTCTTCACCCCACTCTCCTCCCCTCATCTCCTCATCTTCACCTCATTCTCTCCTCCTCTTCACCCCTCACACCTCCTCTTCACCCCATCTCTCCTCCTCTTCACCCCATCCCTCCTCCTCTTCACCCCACTCTCTCCTTCTCTTCACACCCCTCCACTTCCTCTCCAGGCACGGGGCCTGGACCTGTCCCGTGTGAGGGCGTGTGTTGTGGTAGCAGAGGAGAGACCCAGGATGTCTCTAACACACTCCTTCTCCAAGCTGTTTAAAGACCTGGGCCTGCACCCCCGATCTGTCAGCACAGCATTCGGCTGTAGGGTCAACCTGGCTATCTGTCTACAGGTGTGTGTGTGTGTGTGTGTGTGTGTGTGTGTGTGTGTGTGTGTGTGTGTGTGTGTGTGTGTGTGTGTGTGTGTGTGTGTGTGTGTGTGTGTGTGTGTGTGTACGTGTGTACGTGTGTGTGTGTGTACGTGTGTGTACGCGCGTGTGTGTTTATGTACTGTACATGTTTGTTTGTGTGTGATAACATGGTCACTCTGTGCTGTGATTGGTGACAGGGAACCTCTGGGCCGGATCCCACTACAGTGTACGTGGACATGAGAGCTCTGCGGCATGATAGGTATGTTTGCCGGTCAATCACAGCAACAACCAATCAGATCAATCAACCAATCAACTTGTATAACAGTGTTTTTTGTTTCTCTCAGGGTGCGGTTGGTGGAGAGAGGTTCTCCTCACAGTCTCCCTCTCATGGAGTCAGGAAAGGTGGGTACTGAGCCATGTTTGAACATTTACAATCATTAAGCTTCATCACTGTAGAGTCCTTAGACTCAGCTTCTCTCCTGTCTGTGGTTCACTGGGTGGTTCGGCTGCAGCTCTCTACACATAGACCAGAATGCCTCATAGGCTGCAGTATATGCCGTATGTGGACCTGGAGATGGAAGCATTGTAGCGTAACCATGGTGACTGTTTCAGATCTTACCTGGCGTCCGCATCATCATCGCCAACCCAGAGACCAAGGGACCGTTGGGAGACTCCCACCTAGGAGAGGTCAGCACACACACATACACACTAATTGATTTAATGATCTTGTTTCCTGGTTTTATGTTGCCCCAACAAAGATGATTTAAATTAAATTATCTGTCTCTCCCCCTCTAGATCTGGGTGCACAGTGCCCATAATGGCAGTGGATATTACAGTGGTTATGGAGAGGAGGTCCTTCAGTCTGATCACTTCACCTCCAGACTTAGCTTCGGAGACACATCCACCGTCTGGGCTCGCACCGGATACCTGGGCTTCTTACGACGTACTGAACTCACCGATGCCAGCGGAGGTATATATACACACACACATACACTAACACACACACTAACACACACACTCACCCTTTCTCTCTGTTTCCTCCCCAGAGAGACATGATGCTCTGTATGTTGTGGGCGCGTTGGAGGAGGCCATGGAGCTGAGGGGGATGAGGTACCATCCTATAGACATAGAGACCTCCGTCATCAGGACGCACAAGAACATCATGGAGTGGTACGTCGCTATACACACCTAAAACAGCTGTTTCTATTTCAATTCTTAATTAAGGTATAATCACTGTAGTTGTAAATTACGTGTGTGTGTGTGTGTGTGTGTGTGTGTGTGTGTGTGTGTGTGTGTGTGTGTGTGTGTGTGTGTGTGTGTGTGTGTGTGTGTGTGTGCCACAGTGCGGTGTTTCCCTGGACTAACCTGCTGGTAGTCGTAATAGAACTAGAAGGCTCGGAGCAGGAAGCCCTGGACCTGGTTCCCATGGTGACCAAGGCGGTGCTGGAGGAGCATTACCTCATCGTTGGGGTCGTCGTAGTAACGGACATCGGGGTGATCCCCATCAACTCTCGCGGGGAGAAGCAGCGCATGCACCTCCGGGACGGCTTCCTACAGGACCAGCTCGACCCCATCTACGTGGCTTATAACATGTAACCCAGACGCCCCATCCTGGGGGGGTGGACCTGAGTGAGGGGGATGTGTGTGTATGTGTGTGTTAGCATGCGTGTGTATGGATATGTGCTTGTATATCGCTAGTGTTCATTTTAAATCAAGACGTACTGTATTTTTGAATCTGCACATGGTCATATGGTGTGGTGCCAGTTGTCTGATCCTTTAGTTGTGCTGTGGTGGAGGTATGGCTGTTTCTGCACCCCCGGTTAAACCTGACACCTAGACAGGAAGTCACTGTACAAAACCTTAAGGGAACACTGTGTATCGATAGACAGGAAGTCACTGTACAAAACCTTAAGGGAACACTGTGTATCGATAGACAGGAAGTCACTGTACAAAACCTTAAGGGAACACTGTGTATCGATAGACAGGAAGTCACTGTACAAAACCTTAAGGGAACACTGTGTATCGATAGACAGGAAGTCACTGTACAAAACCTTAAGGGAACACTGTGTATCGATAGACAGGAAGTCACTGTACAAAACCTTAAGGGAACACTGTGTATCGATAGACAGGAAGTCACTGTACAAAACCTTAAGGGAACACTGTATCGATAGACAGGAAGTCACTGTACAAAACCTTAAGGGAACACTGTGTATCGATAGACAGGAAGTCACTGTACAAAACCTTAAGGGAACACTGTGTATCGATAGACAGGAAGACTGACTGGACCACTAGTAGTTGTTGTTAGGAGAGAGAGAGAAAATATCCCTGAACATATCTGTTTTCTTGATGAAATAGACATTAAAAATAAAGTTATTAAAGTATATTGTCAGAAGAAGACAGGGGGTTCAGATTAGTGTATAAATATAAATATTGTATATAAACATAATCTATATGGAGAGATAACTGAAACACACTGAGGACTAGCCCTGTTATACAGCTCTCTCCACCCACACCCTGTGTACATGTGTGTGCGTGTGTGTGTGTGTGTGCGCGCGTGTGTGTGTGTGCGCGCACGCAATGCAGTGCAGTGCACTCCTCTTATTAGAATCACATTCTCGATTTGTTTCCTAAAACCCATTGACTCCTAAATGCCAAGTGAATCCGTTAGAAGTAAACCATTGTTTCTATCCTACATTCTTTAAACATTGTACGCATATGATTATGGTAATATGTGATTCTGCTAAGCAGAGAGCCCAGTAAGTAGCAGGGGGAAAATGTAGTTGCAAGGAGTTGTGAAACCCAGCTCTGGACCAGAGACACAATGCTTTCTAAATGGCCCCATTTCCTTTAAGGTACACTACATAGGACAAGTAGGACTCCGTGTAGGGAATCAGGTGGTATTTGAGACACACCCACAGTGAAGTGTTCTAACAGAGACACACCCACAGTGAAGTGTTCTAACAAAGAGACACACCCACAGTGAAGTGTTCTAACAGAGACACACCCACAGTGAGGTGTTCTAACATAGACACACCCACAGTGAAGTGTTCTAACAGAGACACACCAACAGTGAGGTGTTCTAACATAGACACACCCACACTGAAGTGTTCTAACAGAGACACACCCACAGTGAGGTGCTATAACAGAGACACACCCACAGTGAAGTGTTCTAACAGAGACACACCCACAGTGAAGTGTTCTAACAGAGACACACCCACAGTGAAGTGTTCTAACAAAGACACACCCACAGTGAAGTGTTCTAACAAAGAGACACACCCACAGTGAAGTGTTCTAACAAAGACACACCCACAATGAAGTGTTCTAACAAAGAGACGCACCCACAGTGAAGTGTTCTAACAAAGACACACCCACAATGAAGTGTTCTAACAAAGAGATGCACCCACAGTGAAGTGTTCAAACAGAGACACACCCACAGTGAAGTGTTCTTACAAAGGGACACACCCACAGTGAAACGTTCTAACAAAGAGACACACCCACAGTGAAGTGTTCTAACAGAGAGACACAGTTTATTTATTTATTTTAAATATGTTAGTCATAAGTTATTACTTATGGCATTTTATATGCATGTTATCAGTTATAACTTTTCTGTGAAAAACATTTTAGTGCTCCTTATGCTTTGTTTACATTCATCTTTGGGTTTGATCATTAAAAACACAACACATTTCATTTTTATTTAATTAATCAGCTACTTTTGTCTCAGATAGCTATAATGTGATCCCATGTATGAAAAACATGCATATCATGACGTGTATTTATTTGCTTGTTATTCTGTACTGGAGAATGGTGATGACATTATCAGCCCCTGACTGTGTGTTGGAGAGAAACGAGTCTGGTGGGTAGGGTTAAACCTGGTCCAGAAACTAGAGGTGAGAGAGACTGCATGGTGTGTGTGTGTTCGTATGTATATATTGTGTGTAAATAGTGTTGATTTTGTACGGTACAGGTGTGTGTGACTGTTTTGTACACATGATGAAAAGATCAAAAGGACACTTTTATAAGAGCCTTCCATTGGCTCAATGTCATACTATACGGTGCAATAAAGTGCTTTGATTGGTGTGCTGTTATTGGTTCACATGCTTTCAGTTGTGCTCAGCATAGAGGGAAAGTTTCACATGTTCTAGGATCAGTTCCCTTCACCAATCCTAACCTGAAGCAGTAGGAGTTGGAAATGCTAAACTGACCTTAGATCTTGGTTGACTTCTAACCCTACTCTATGGACAGATTTTTCAACACTAATGGGGACTTCCAGTGCAGGGGTTCCCAAAATGTTTCACTTGGAGCCCCCCTTCCAGCATTGGGGAACACCCCAATGAATTTTGCAGGTTTATTTTCTGCAATTCTACATATTTTGTCATAAGGTGCAAACACAATTTTGCAGATTTAAAGCAAATTTTCTTGCAATTCTATACGTTTGGCCATGTCTAATGTATATTCATGTGATATTTGAGTGACTAAAAAATTACAACTATCTATGGGCTAAAAAAAACATTAGCTGACATGGGCTAGTTGATCTGGACATTTCTGACAATAGCTCTAAGGTGTGTAATGACTGACATGACAAGAGGAAGTGATGATGCACTACCCAATTTAGAAGTTGCACCTTGTGCATTCTACTATTGCAACTTTCAACAGTAACCACTGCTCTAGCGGACAAGCAGGAACTGAATAGAGGCTACTCAGAGCATCAGTGGGTTCCCATATTTACATTATCATGTCATAACAGGAAACTGTGTGTGTGTCACACATGAATATGTTGGTACTGAGGCGCAGACCCACACACACACACTATCAAAACACACACAAACTGATCTCAGACAAACACATCTGAAGATGAATCTCTGTTTTTGTCCAAATAAGGCTAACATTTGTACTACTCCTCTGAAGTTCCCAATATACGGTACAGTACCAGATACAGTACATCAGTATAATACTCAACCAATGAGAGAAAAGGAAATAGGGAGAGGGAGGGAGCAGGAAAAGGGAAATAGAAAGAGGAGAACTGAAAACAGACTGATCTGATGGATGTCATATATATATTGTCTTCAAAATATTTCCAAACCGAGTGGGTTGTCTCTAATTTATGCTTTGTCCACAACTACAAGGATGAGTCAATAACATTTTGGGGTATGAGTTGATATGACATGAGCTGTTAAAAAGGAGGTACTTTCAAAGATCTGAGACTATCACTCTCCCTCTTCACTTTCTTTCTCACTCCCTTTCCCCACCCCCCTGTCATGGACAATACCACAACTCCTTTAAGACCATCTCAGGTTGTTAAATCGAACCTTCCAGGGACTTAATGTGACAGAAGTGGTTGTGTGAGGACTGAATCTCTCTTTATTTCTCTCTCGCCCTCTCGCTCTCAGCCATGTGAATGTTGTTATGGTATAAAGACATTCTTCATCATCACATTAAACTCGTAAATGACTGAATGATCTGTGAGTCAGACAGAACACAGCTGGGATGAGTTTATCACTGGAATTCCATCCTCTTGTCTCTCTTTTCATTCTATGCTGTTCTCTCTTCTCCTTTTCACTCTATGCTGTTCTCTCCTCTTTTCACTCTGCTGTTCTCTCCTCTCTTCTCCTATTTTCACTCTATGCTGTTCTCTTCTCTCATCTTCTCCTCTTTTCACTCTACTGTCCTCTTCTCCTCTATGCTGTTCTTTCTTTTCACTATGCTGTTCTCTTCTCTTTTCATTCTATGCTGTTCTCTTCTCTCCTCCTCTTTTCCCTTTATCCTGTTATCTTCTCCTCTTTTCACTCTATACTGTTCTCTCCTCTCTTCTCCTCTTTTCACTATACGCTGTTCTCTCCTCTCAATCGACTCCCCTCCCCCTCTCCTTTTCTCTGTTTTTCTCCTTACCCCCTCTTCTCCTCTTTTCCACTCATCTCTTCTCTCCTCCCCTCTTTCTCCTCTCTTCCTCTCTTTTCTCCTCACAGGAATGCATCAGAGTACCTCTGATGAGACATCTATCTTTCATTATAATTATCTGACAAGTCATTCTGGCATTACAGAGCACTATCAGCTATCAGGTTCCGAAGGCTACGAGCATGTAGAGTGTAGTTCAGGTGAAGGCCGCTAGAGGTCACTGTGGTGGTGCTGTAAACTGAAGGCGGGGGAGATGGCACACCAGGCAGGTAAACCTAAATTACATGTCCTTCACTCTTGACCCTCAACTCATACCTCATAGTCCTACTCCAAACAAGCTAAATACCCTTTAGACAACTGATTATCTTTGCCGTCCAGACAGCAATGATTGGAGACTAGGAGTCTAGGGAGTAGGCTACTAGGCCTAATCTCTGTCCTTAACCAGAACCACAGTTGTAGTACACTGAACAGAAACTACAACACACCTTCTCTTTTTGAAGAAAATAAACTAACCATCCAGGGACTTAATGTGACAGAAGTGGTCATGAGATGAGTTACCTTGCCTAAGACTGAATAATTGCCCTTGACCCCAACCCCAGCCTTATACATTGTCTCTCTATTTATCGCTCTCCTTTTCTCTCTGTGTGAGAGTGAGTGCTGTTGTTATTGAGCCCACTGACTGCCTCGGTAGCGCGGATCACTCAGGCGCGGGCAGAGGCTGGACGGAGTTGACGGGAACGCGCAGTGCCATAAGTTAACGGGAAAGAGATCTCTGCTGTCAAACCGACCTCCGCCTCACTTCTGATAGCTGCCCTCGGAGCTTTCTGTGGCTCCGACTGACTCCCCACCTTTCCAGCATTCTCTTTCTTTTTTATAGTCTCCCTGTTTTTCTCTCTCTCCCTCTTTCTCTCCATACCAGTACAAACAGCTTTCGGTACGATTTTAACGGACACCTCGTGGAACGTTTTGTTTTGTTGCGTTTACAAGCTGTGATTATTTTCTTCACCAACACCAATTGACTGATGACCATTATTAATGTGTCCTTTTTTCGGTGTCTGATGACTTATTGATTTTTCGGGGTTAAATATTATGCGGCCTCTGCCCTCGAGCTGCGCCCTGTGAGGGACCCCATGAGTTCCGCTAAGTGTGACAAGACCCCACGGTGCGCTTGGACATTTCGGAGTACTACTTGCTCGTGCGCGGCCTGCAACCATGGAGCGGTCACGGGTCGGTCTGCTGTTCCTCGCACTCTGCCTTTTACGTGTGGTGAGTAGATGTCACCTATAGGTAGGTTCTGTGGCGATTTTAGCATGTACATCTTGGTGGGATAAAAAAAAAAATACTATGCATAACAGCAAAGCCACTGCGCAATACTAAACAATACAGTAATTGCACTATAACGGTGACAAACGGTGTCCACAAACTGTTAGGGCCGAGATAAAGCTGTCACAACCGCAGAGCTTTCTTTTCAGCACCACATTGCTACACCTGGCTATCAGCGGAGCCTTGTCTGGCAGATACATATTTAATTCAGCCTCATTTACTGTCATTTAATAAACATAGTTGATATGGCTGACTTGCTTAAACAAATGTGGTTTCTACTGACAATTGAAATGTACAAACTATGGCATTAGGGGATCACAGCGGATAAATCCATAATCCATAATTTCAATTAAATGAGATTATCAAATCCATAATTTCTCAAATCCATAATCAAATGATCAAATCCATAATTTCGATGAAGACATTAATGAGCAAGCTAGGATGGACATAGTCAATTTAACTATTTGTTTAGCACTTTTGAAATGTACAGTGACAGAATTCAGAACATGGGCCGTTCTTACAGTGTTCTACCTGTACAACAAGTCAGAACCGTAGGACAAATAAAGGGGGCATATAAGCAGACAATCAAAGCTCTTACAATTACAATATTAAATTATTACATTTCTCTAAAACAGGCTAATGGCTACATGTACATCACCAAGTCATCAAGTCAGAACAGTAGGCTAAGTTATGAGGGGGAAAGGGACCACATTATTAGGGTGTTGTGTAGTAAGCTACTAACAGCTTAATACACAACATACACTTAGTATTACTTTCTAAGCTACAGTATACATATCTCCCTGGCATATTACATCATTAATGCAGCAGCAGCAGCATACAATACATTTTTGGACTCACCTTGTTGTGCTGTGCTCACTTGAACAGGAAGGTGGCGCGGCGGTCCTTGTGAGCAAAATTTGGCATCAAAGTCTGGCATTCTCTGGATTTATTGTGCTTTCAAAACAACTCTGGAAAAAACAAGGTTGAATCATGATGTCAGTGATCTTCAGGTCGAAGCTCTAGAAAGAGGCCTGAGTTCCTTATCTGGAATTCCGAGTTGGATGACCGTTCAAAATGTATTTTCCCAGTCGGAGCTCGTTTTTTCCAGAGTTGCCAGTTGTCTTGAACTCTTAGATTTCCCAGTTCTGAGTTTCCAGATGTTTTGAATGTGGCAGAAGTCATGTGAATGTCATGTGAATGTTTCTCCTTTTAAGCCTGGAAAGAGACCATTAAAACCAGACTTGGACCACACACCCACTCCACTGAATAGCAGGATAGTGATTGATTTGCAATGCTTACAGTTAGCCACTGATTCCTTCCAAACCACTCATTGTAGAATTTGCTATTTCCAACTTGTTGTGTAATGTTTATCTCCACTGGCCGATGAGCTCCGATACGTTTAATCTATCATTTTTCTTCATATGACAATGCTTGAAAAGGATTTACCAGTAGATTGTCAACCTGATTCATGATGATAACTGCTTGTTTAGCTTGCTAGCTAAGATTTTGAAAGTATGATGTTGACATGATCAATCCAAGGTAGATAAAAAGAGATTTTACGTAATTGTATCTGTGGCCAATGACCTTGAGCCTTTTGGATGGGCACTTCTAATGTAAGTCGATGGCAGCACCCAAGGGGCTTGAATTTTCGAGCGGTGATGTGGTGTCCTCATGAGTGACAGAACACTGAGCCAAACACTGCGTAACTAGAGAACATTACCAACTCCTATGATCCGAATTTTCCGCTGGCTGGCCCACCACCACAGAAAGCACTGAGCTAGGCTGAAACACTTGCATTTTGGAGCTGCCTTACTCAAGAAAATAAAAAAGAGACCATGTTTGTATGCGGCTTTATTAACTCAATGATATATTTTTTTTTTACATTGTTTGCAAACTGATATGTGACATGTATTCATGCTAAAATAATGTGCAGAACAGATGGGCCTCAAAACAGGTTTGTAAACAATGGCAGGTCACCACTGGCTAGGTGCACTGTAGAAAGTAATTGCCCAACTCATTAAACCAATTGAATAAGGGTTACTCAAACATCTCTAACTGCCTGTAGAACTCAAATCATGGTACTCACTCAGATGTAAAGCGGATGTTCTTATAACTTAATGTTTTTGAGTATTGTTAACAAAATATTAGGTTATTGAGTAAATATATCTTTGTTTATCTGCTGTGCTAATCTAACGTTATTGACTTTTTACAATGACTTTTTACACTTATTAAATAAGTTGTTCTTACTTTGGTCTATTATGTTATACATCTTTATTTAAAATAATAAAGTCGTAGTCAGACACATTGTTATTTGTGTGAAAAAACACTTGATTGATCTATGTTGTGCTTATTCAGTCGTTTCCAAGTTTCCTTTTATCCCTCAGAAATGTTAAGACTTTGTCAAGCAACTAGTAACTGACAACAACAAAAAAGTATTTAGGGCTACTGTAAATGCTGTGATAATATGGAGGAATGAAAAATGATCTCTCCTTTGTAAAAGCCTATCAGTGGTGGACAGCTAAGCTGACAATGTGGACGAAATGGTAAACGTTGTGACATCTGACATACAGGTAGATTGATGTACTCTGAAAAATATAGAGCCACTATAACTGAAAAGAAACAAGAATGTAAATGCATATTTAGTTTCCAGTCTTTATATGTTTTTATACCAAGTCGAGATTCTCATGAGTCAGATGCAATTGGAAGTGAGTTGATTGCCCATAGCGTTCTTTCATGGTATGCTAGAGGGCCTTCAGAAAGCATTCATACCTCAGGACTTATTCCACATTGTGTTGTGTTACAGCCTGAATTCAAAATGGATTCAAATATAATAGTAATAATCGGCCATTTGCAGTTGAAGTCGGAAGTTTACATACACTTATGTCGGGGTCATTAAAACTCGTTTTTCAACAACTCCACAAATGTATTTTTAACAAACTTAAGTTTGACCCAAGTTAAATAATTTAAAGGCAATGCTACCAAATACTAATTGAGTGTATGTAAACTTCTGACCCACTGGGAATTTGATGAAAGAAATAAAAGCTGAAATAAATCATTCTCTCTACTATTATTCTGACATTTCACATCCTTAAAATAAAGTGGTGATCCTAACTGACCTAAAACAGGGAATTGTTACTTGGATTAAATGTCAGGAATTGTGAAAAACTGAGTTTAAATGTATTTGGCTAAGGTGTATGTAAACTTCTGACTTCATCTGTACACACAATACCCCATAATGACATGGTGAAAATCTTTGCAAATATATTGAACATGAAATACATATATCTAATTGACGTAAGTATTCACACCCCTGAGTCGATACTTTGTAGAAGGAACTTTGGCAGCGATTACAACTGTCAGTCTTTCTGGGTAAGTGTCTAAGACCTTTCCACACCTGGATTGTGCAACATTTGCCCATTATTCTTTTCAAAATTCTTGAAGCTCTGTCAAATTGGTTGTTGATCATTGCTAGACAACCATTTTCAGGTCTTGCCAGATTTAAGTCAAACTGTAACTCGGCCACTGAGGAACATTCACTGTCATCTTGGTAAGAAACTCAAGTGTATATTTGGTCTTGTGTTTAAGGTTATGGTCCTGCTGAAAGGTGAATTCATCTCCCAGTGTCTGATGGAAGGCAGACTGAATCAGGTTTTCCTCTAGGATTTTGCCTGTGCTTAGCTCCATTCAATTTTTTATCCGGAAAAACTCCCCAGTCCTTAACTATTACAAGCATATGCACCTACCACTATGGAGAGAGGTACTCAGTAATGTGTTGTATTGTATATGTCTCAAACATAACACTTTGTATTCAGGACAAAAAGTGAATTGCTTGACACATTTTTGGGGGGGTTTCTTTAGTGCCTTGTTACAAACAGAATGCATGTTTTGGATTATTTTTATTCTGTACAAGCTTCCTTCTTTTCACTTTGTTAATTAGTTTGGTATTGTGGAGTAAATACAATGTAGTTGATCCATCCTCAGTTTTCTCCTATCAAAGACAAACTCTGTAACTGTTTTAAAGTCACCGTTGGCCTCGTGGTGAAATCCCTAAGTGGTTTCCTTCCTCTCCGGCAACTGAGTTAGGAAGGACACCTGTATCGTTGTAGTGACTGGGTGTTTTGATACACCATCCTAAGCGTAATTAATACCTTCACCATGCTCAAAGGGATATTCAATGTATGCTTTTTTTACCCATCTCCCAATAGGTGCCCATTGGAAATCCTCCCTGGTCTTTGTGGTTGAATCTGTGTTTCACTGCTCAACTGAGGGACCTTACAGATAATTGTATGTGTGGGGTACAGAGATGAAGTAGTCATTAAAAAAATCATGTTCAACACTATAATTGCACACAGTGTGTCAATTCAACTTATTATGTGACTTGTTAAGCACATTTTTACTTCTGTACTTATTTAGGCCATAACAAAGGATTTGAATACTTTTTGACTGAAGACAATTCAGTTTTTCATTTTTATTAATTTATAAAAATGTAGAAAAACATAATTCTACTTTGACGTTATGGGATAAACTCAAATGAATCTATTTTAAAGTCAATACAACAAAATATGGAAAAGTCAAGGGGTGTGAATATTATCTGAAGGCACAGTAAACATCTGATGGCACCGGCGCCCGTATCGCCCATATTGGTGGCCATTTTAGGTCGTACCGGTATGTCAGATTAGCTTAATCGGCAAGTTATCAGCATCGGAGCACCACAGAAACACAGCACTTTGAATGAATAACAGACACATGTTCATAACAAGTGGCTAAGGATGAAATGTATCAAAATATCTATTCAAAACATGAAAAAAAATACAAAATATTGACTATAAATGTGTGAAAATGTTAAAATATATGCTTGTTTTGGGGAATTTAAACCATTTACTTGTGTTACAAAAGATTATTAAAATTTAAAATGTTACTGCTTGGCAGAGGGTGTCTTTGCAATCATTATCAATTTGTTGTAAAAAATGATCCCAATTGACACTTTTAAGCTAAAAATGTGTTGGTTAATCCCATTGTTACTTCATTTGATCCAGTGTGGGTTCTCTTCAGACAGACAACTCTTCCAACAAACCACGAGGCAAACATGCCAGAACATCGCGATTAAAAACCAAAGTTTGCAGGCAAAACCTTTGCAGTGGTTCTTGTGAAAGTAGTTGAAGCAAACTAGCCACTTGCGAAATGCGCTCATTTAAAAGTAACCTCTGTGATCTCAATCTTGCTAGCTACTATTTTGTTCAAGCGAATAAGGTAATGACTTAGTTCCTCTATACCAAACTGACGTTCTATTACATACAGACGTGTTCAACCAGAATATTTGAAAATTGTGGGAGGCAACCTGGATGTCTAGAGAGACTACAATCCATCTGTCTCTCTCTCGCTTTGTCTGTCTGTCTGTCTGTCTGTCTGTCTGTCTGTCTGTCTGTCTGTCTGTCTGTCTGTCTGTCTGTCTGTCTGTCTGTCTGTCTGTCTGTCTGTCTGTCTGTCTGTCTGTCTGTATTTCTCTCTCTCTCTGTTTCTCTCCATTCTCTCTCTCTCTTGGAAACCCGCACAGTGTCAGGATATTGAGAATTTGAATTTTGTGTGCAATAAATAAATGACATATTATAGGATGTTACATGTTTCCATTGGTAGTGGTGAGATAACGTGTGATTAGTTGAGACAGTAACGGGGAACTGTGTGATTGGTTGAGACAGTAATGAGGTTGTGGGTTATTGGTTGTTTGTGTTCTGGTGACAGTAGAGTTGATAAATCAGCTCCAAGAGGAACAGAGATGCCAAGATGATGCGGCCGGTGCAGGGGAAGGAGTGGCAAGGAGGGAAAGGTGTAATCACAATGATAGTCCTGAACTGTGGCAGAGCGAAGTATTAATTCACAATATAAACTTCATAGATCACCCAGTTTAACTACTCACACGCACGGATGCACACATATATACATGCACACACAATACAGGCATATGAACCCCACACACAGTTTATGTTTGTCTGTAAGTGAATATCCTAAAGCCTGCAAGTCAGAAGACATACCTAGCACAGGGATGGCTGTGTGAGTGTCTGTCTGTCTGTGTGTTTGTGTTAAGTGGAGGGGGTGTTCTTGGTTTGTTTGTTTGGATGTTCCTGTTGCCTGTGGTCACGATAAGTACCCAATGCCTTTAACCCTCTCCACACAGTGAGCTCTGTCCAAAGGAATGCAAGAATCTCTCTCTCTCCCCATCTCTTTTCCATCTCTCTTTACACTCTCCCTCTCTCTTTCCACCCTTATTTCTTTCTCCCTCTCCCACAGTTTCTCATGTAGTTCAATATTCCAAATGGTAGAGCCAATATGTCTGCCTAAATAGATGAGTGAAGGAGACAAGGAGAAGAAAAGAGAAGACGAGGAGAGAAGACGAGGAGTGGAGGCAGTTACGTTAAGTTGAGACACATCCATTGACTGTCTTTCTACTCCCTCTCTGTCCAGAAAGTCAGCGGGAGAAATCCCACGTGTCACTTCCTCTGGGAGCTGCAGAGGGCAGAGCTAGTATGTCACTATGAGCTGAAGAAACAATCCATGGAGCCTGCAGGTAGACACATTCTCACACGAAATGTTGTCCCATAAGCCACCACAGCCTACACACACACACACACACACACACACACACATACAGGTTTGACATGCATGAGTGGTTGTGTGTGTGTACATTTTCTTATGACCTGTTTGTACGGGTTTACACCAAGCGTAGCTCTAGTGAAAGTGGACAGAATCGTATCTGTTGGTACACAGGGTCCCCTAACGCCTGTGACCTGTGTCTGCTTTCCCACGGGTTGTGTGTGGGTGTGTGTGTGTGTGTGTGTGTGTGTGTGTGTGTGTGTGTGTGTGTGTGTGTGTGTGTGTGTGTGTGTGTGTGTGTGTGTGTGTGTGTGTGTAGGCTGTGGTGGCCTATGGGACAACATTTCGTGTTGGGCCCCAGCAGCAGTAGGGGAGGTGGTGACTCTTTCCTGCCCCCCTGCTCTCATACACCTCTTCGGACGACAAGGTAAACACAAATCTATTCCTCCATCCCGCTGTGCCTCAATCATTCCATCAACCATACTGTACATCCTGTCAGGACAACAATTCTAGTTGCAAATTAAATGTATTAGTGGCCTCTCGATGACCCCACTCTGAGGTTAGGGGTCACCATAAAGCAGGATTTAGCACCCTGAGAGACCTTCTCCTAAGGCTTAGGCCGGTGTCTGTAACCCAGCTAAAGGTCTGTCCAGAAGATAGAATCATCTACAGGTTACTCTGAGCCACAGTTGTCATGGTCTGGGCCTGGCACTGAGGGAACCAACAGATAAGGAATGAGCATATAACGAGTGGTTTGTTCTTCACTCGGCAGTAGATTGCTGCGAGACTACCTGGAGGACCGTGTCTGTCTCCCGTTGCACCTGTCTGTATGTCTATCTGTCTATTAAACATTTTAAAATATAGTATGTGTTGGCCTTATCTTTGCATTTTCACACCTTGGGCAAATTCACGATTCCTGACAATCCCTCCTTCTATTCCTGTATGTTCTCTCTTTTAGGCAACATCAGTAGGAACTGTACAGAGGCAGGCTGGTCTGATGTCTACCCCAGCCTCAGCACTGTCTGCTGGTCCAGCGACAACAAACCCAACATGGTAGGATTAACCACGGCAACTCCACAGTTAGTGAACCAACATGGCAGAGAAACCTTAACTACTGAACCAAAATGAAGAAACAGACTCCATTCACTACTAAATCCCTTTACAGTCAGACACTGCACTGAGCTGGAACAGGTTGTTCAAGCAGTTGTGACTCAAATGGAAACTTCTCTTTTGTCTGCTTGATGATAGTGGGTTATAAGGTCAGGGAGCCCAGGGAAATTACATTTTGATCCCTCCAAACATTTCACAATGTTTGTCATACCCTACCTCTGAGTGTGTGTGTACACCCTGTGGGCCTGAGGCGTCCTGTACGACGAGAGTAGAGAGTCATAAGGCTTACGTGGCCTGGCTAGGTTATTGCAGGGATATAGGAGACTGCATTCCAGTGCTCAAAGGTCATATTGGGCCTTAATCAGCAGTTGTTCCCAGCCTTGTTTCTTTAATGGCATGTTCTTAGCCTGGTTAACAAACAGGCTAACTGCAATGTAACTACCAGGTTATAGAGAATATCTGGAACTGGTATCTGGTATCTCTCTCTCTTTCACTCTGTCCTCCTCAGTGATTCCATATGGTTGATCTTTGGTGGTATGACAGCCTCTGTGGTTGAGTTAGTCCAGACCCTCCCAGGTGTTCCATTGAGATTCCACAGTCAGAGGAGAGGATTCTGTCTGGAAGAGGAAGGGATGAAGGGGTTCCATGCCTTACAACTGTCAAGAGGAGTCTGGACTTTCTCCCCAAATAGGGTCAAGGTCAGGGGTCAGAGGTGAAAGGTTAAAGTTAGGGTTTATTGTTTGGGATTAGAGACAAAGCACAATATTAAGGTTTGAACAGTTTTATGTTTGAATGTTGATACACGTGTCAATTGTGTGTGTGTGGTATGTGTTTGAGTGTGTGCGTGTGTGTTTGTAAGTGTGTGAACGCATGTGTGTGTCTCAGATGGTGTCTCACGCAACAAGCTCTCACAGTTTCACTGCAGAATCTGATGTTTTGTCCATAAATGTACATTTTGGAGGTTAGGGGAGACCAGGGTTGGTTGTCACACGTTTACTCTTGTGTGTATTTCTCAGCACCAGGATTTCTTACAAGACTCTTTTCAACATGAATAGAAAGACCAAGGTTCTGGGTTGAAATAGGGCTAATTTGTATACTCACATTATCAAATCAAATCAAGTTTATTTGTCACGTGCGCCGAGTACAACAGGTAGACCATACAGTGAAATGCTTACTTACAGGCTCTAACCAATAGTGCAAAAAAAGGAACTGGGTGAAAATAGGTAAGTAAAGAAATAAAACAACAATAAAAAGACGAAAATAGCAGTAGGGAGGCTATATACAGACACCGGTTAGTCAGAGTGATTGAGGTAGTATGTACATTCGTGGCCAAAAGTTTTGAGAATGACACAAATATTAATTTTCACAAAGTCTTCTGCCTCAGTTTGTATGATGCCAATTTGCATATACTCCAGAATGTTATGAAGAATGATCAGATGAATTGCAATTAATTGCAAAGTCCCTCTTTGCTATGCAAATTAACTGACCCCCAAAATAACATTGCCACAAAAGGACCAGCTGACATCCTGTCAGTGATTCTCTCATTAACGCAGGTGTGAGTGTTGACGAGGACAAGGCTGAAGATCACTCTGTCATGCTGACTGAGTTTGAATAAGAGACTGGTAGCTTCAAAAGGATGGTGGTGCTTGGAATCATTGTTCTTCCTCTGTCAACCATGGTTACCTGGAAGGAAACACGTGCAGTCATCATTGCTTTGCACAAAAAGGGCTTCACAGGCAAGGATATTGCTGCCAGTAAGATTGCACCTAAATCAACCATTTATCGGATCATCAAGAACTTCAAGGAGAGCGGTTCAATTGTTGTGAAGAAGGCTTCAGGGCGCCCAAGAAAGTCCAGCAAGCACCAGGACCGTGTCCTAAAGTTGATTCAGCTGCGGGATCAGGGCACCACCAGTACAGAGCTTGCTCAGGAATGGCAGCAGGCAGGTGTGAGTGCATCTGCACGCACAGTGAGGAGAAGACTTTTGGAGGATGGCCTGGTGTCAAGAAGGGCAGCAAAGAAGCCACTTCTCTCCAGGAAAAACATCAGGGACAGACTGATATTCTGCAAAAGGTTCAGGGATTGGACTACTGAGGACTGGGGTAAAGTCATTTTCTCTGATGAATCCCCTTTCCGATTGTTTGGGGCTTCCGGAAAAAAGCTTGTCCGGAGAAGATAAGGTGAGCGCTACCATCAGTCCTGTGTCATGCCAACAGTAAAGCATCCTGAGACTATTCATGTGTGGGGTTGCTTCTCAGCAAAGGGAGTGGGCTCACTCACAATTTTGCCTAAGAACACAGCCATGAATAAAGAATGGTACCAACACATCCTCCGAGAGCAACATCTCCCAACCTTCCAGGAACAGTTTGGTGACGAACAAAAATCAAAATCAAATCAAATCAAATGTATTTGTCACATACACATGGTTAGCAGATGTTAATGCGAGTGTAGAGAAATGCTTGTGCTTCTAGTTCCGACAATGCGGTAATAACCAATGAGTAATCTAACCTAACAATTCCAAAACTACTACCTTATACACACAAGTGTAAAGAGATAAAGAATATGTACATAAATATATATGAATGAGTGTTGGTACAGAACAGCATAGGCAAGATGCAGTAGATGGTATTGAGTACAGTATATACATATGAGATGAGTAATGTAGGGTATGTAAACAAAGTGGCATAGTTTAAAGTGGCTAGTGATACATGTATTACATAAAGATGCAATAGATGATATAGAGTACACTATATACATATGAGATGAGTAATGTAGGGTATGTAAACATTATATTAAGTAGCATTGTTTAAAGTGGCTAGTGATATATTTTGCATCAATGCCTTTTCCAGCATGATGGAGCACGTTTCCATAAGGCAAAAGTGATAACTAAGTGGCTTGTGGAACAAAACATCGATATTTTGGGTCCATGGCCAGGAAACTCCCCAGACCTTAATCCCATTGAGAACTTGTGGTCAATCCTCAAGAGGCGGGTGGACAAACAAAAACCCACAAATTCTGACAAACTCCAAGCATTGATTATGCAAGAATGGGCTGCCATCAGTCAGGATGTCAGGATGTAGCCAGTATAAAATGACTGGTTTTGTACAACAGACCAGCGCTCTCGTGAATAAAACTTATTGACTATTTTAGCTGGGCCTCCTTCTGTTTCATTTCAATCAGTATCTTACAAATCCTGATTAGCACACTGAGTAGTTTAATTGAATTGGTTTATGAACATCGAGAACATAATTCTCATGACACCTCCCTATAGGCTGCCTCGTTGTTGTCGGTGATCAGGCCTAACACTGTTGTGTCATTGGCAAACTTAATGATGGTGTTGGAGTCATGCTTGGCCATGCAGTCATGGGTGAACAGGGAGTACAGGAGGGGACTGAGCATGCACCCCTGGGGAGCTCCAGTGTTGAGGATCAGCGTGAAAGACGTGTTGCTACCTACCCTCACCACCTGGGGGCGGCCCGTCAGGAAGTCCAGGATCCAGTTGCAGAGGGAGGGTTTTCGTCCCAGGATCCTTAGCTTAGTGATGAGCTTTGAGGGTACTATGGTGTTGAATGCTGAGCTGTAGTCAATGAATAGCATTCTCACATAGGTGTTCCTTTTGTCCAGGTGGGAAAGGGCAGTGTGGAGTGCAATAGAGATTGCATCATCTGTGGATCTGTTTGGGCAGTATGCAAATTGGAGTGGGTGTAGGGTTTCTGGGATAACGGTGTTGATGTGAGCCATTACCAGCCTTTCAAAGCACTTCGTGGCTACCGACGTGTGTAGTCATTTAGGCAGGTTACCTTAGTGTTGTTGGGCACAGGGACTATTGTGGTCTGCTTGAAACATGTTGGTATTACAGACTCAATCAGGGACATGTTGAAAATGTCAGTGAAGACACCTGCCAGTTGGTCAGAACATGCCTGGAGCACACGTCCTGGTAATCCGTCTGGGCCTGCAGCCTTGTATATGTTGACCTGTTTAAAGGTCTTTCTCACATCGGCTACTGAGAGCATGATCACACAGTCGTCCGGAACAACTGATGCTCTCATGCATGCCTCAGTGTAGCTTGCCTCGAAGCGAGCATAGAAGTGATTTAGCTCGTCTGGTAGGCTTGTGTCACTGGGCAGCTCGCGGCTGTGCTTCCCTTTGTAGTCTGTAATAGTTTGCAAGCCCTGCCACATAAGCCAAGCATCGGAGACGGTGTAGTATGATTCAATCTTAGCCCTGTATTGACGCTTTGCCTGTTTGATGGTTCGTCGCAGGGCATAGCAGGATTTCTTTTAAGCTTCCGGGTTAGAGTCCCACACCTTGAATGCGGCAGCTCTACCCGTTAGCTCAGTGCGAATGTTGCCTGTAATCCATGGCTTCTGGTTGGGGTATGTACGTACAGTCACTGTGGGGATGACGTCCTCGATGCACTTATTGATAAAGCCAGTGACTGATGTGGTGTACTCCTCAATGCCATCGGAAGAATCCCGGAACATGTTCCAGTCTGTGAAAGATGGGGTTGAAAATGCATAATTTTATGCCTTGAGAAAAACCTTTGACATTTTTAGTACATTTGCATGTGTACATGTGTGGGTGTGTGACAGACAAAATGATGTGTGTGAAAGAGAGGCAACAAACCCAGATAGCACAGATACCTCTGCCCAACGGATGTGCACAAGATGCATTGAGCAGTTTAGACATGGTTGGCTCATGGCAAGATGTCTCAAAGATGTGTGTAGAATGCCTACATTCTAAATTCTACAGTTCTACATCGTTTAGATGTCGGGCAGGCATCAACATTCTATTCTGATGTCTGCAATGTTTTACCAATATACAAACGTTCTCCACACTACATATTCCCAACACATTTTGATATATCGGCCAAAGCTGTTTGTGTTTACTTGTAATGGAGGTCTCTATAGCAACAGCATAAAATAGCTTGGGAGTTATTATACTGTATACTGGCAGTAACAATGTCCATTAACAATATGGTAATAATGTGTTTGACAGTGACAACTAACCCCACATTCGATATGACATCCATCCCCACCACTTCCTCCAATGCTAATTAAGATTTGTATTTCTGATTGCATTTATTAAGGGTCCCCATTAGTTCCTGCCAAGGCAGCAGCTACTCTTTCTGGGGTTTATTATGGATCCCCATTAGTTCCTGCCAAGGCAGCAGCTACTCTTCCTGGGGTTTATTATGGATCCCCATTAGTTCCTGCCAAGGCAGCAGCTACTCTTCCTGGGGTGTATTATGGATCCCCATTAGTTCCTGCCAAGGCAGCAGCTACTCTTCCTGGGGTCCAGCAACATTAAGGCAGTTAAAACACCGTTTAAAACACTTTACCCAATACTTTTACCCAATACTTTTACTGAGTTACCTCAGGGCACTATTCCACTATCACATATTTACAATACAACATCAACTAACCTGTACCCCTGCACACTGACTTGTTACCGGTGCCCCCTTTATATAGCCTTGTTATTGTTATTCTTATTGTATTACTTTTGACTTTAGTCTACATGGTAAATATTTTCTTAACTCTTCCGGAACCACACTATTGGTTAGAGCCTGTAAGTAAGAATTTCACGGTAAAGTCACCTATTGGTTAGAGCCTGTAAGGAAGCATTTCACTGTAAGGTCACCTATTGGTTAGAACCTGTAAGTCAGCATTTCATGGTAAAGTCACCTATTGGTTAGAACCTGTAAGTCAGCATTTCACGGTAAAGTCACCTATTGGTTAGAGCCTGTAAGTAAGCATTTCACGGTAAAGTCACCTATTGGTTAGAACCTGTAAGTCAGCATTTCACGGTAAAGTCACCTATTGGTTAGAGCCTGTAAGTAAGCATTTCACGGTAAAGTCACCTATTGGTTAGAGCCTATAAGTAAGCATTTCACGGTAAAGTCACCTATTGGTTAGAGCCTGTAAGTAAGCATTTCACGGTAAAGTCACCTATTGGTTAGAGCCTGTAAGTAAGCATTTCACGGTAAAGTCACCTATTGGTTAGAGCCTGTAAGTATGCATTTCACGGTAAAGTCACCTATTGGTTAGAGCCTGTAAGTCAGCATTTCACGGTAATGTCACCTATTGGTTAGAGCCTGTAAGTCCGCATTTCACGCTAAAGTCACCTATTGGTTAGAGCCTGTAAGTAAGCATTTCACGGTAAGGTCACCTATTGGTTAGAGCCTATAAGTAAGCATTTCACGGTAAAGTCACCTATTGGTTAGAGCCTGTAAGTAAGCATTTCACGGTAAAGTCACCTATTGGTTAGAGCCTGTAAGTCAGCATTTCACAGTAAAGTCACCTATTGGTTAGAGCCTGTAAGTCAGCATTTCACGCTAAAGTCACCTATTGGTTAGAGCCTGTAAGTAAGCATTTCACGGTAAAGTCACCTATTGGTTAGAGCCTGTAAGTCAGCATTTCACGGTAAAGTCACCTATTGGTTAGGGCCTGTAAGTCAGCATTTCACGGTAAAGTCACCTATTGGTTAGAGCCTGTAAGGAAGCATTTCACGGTAAAGTCACCTATTGGTTAGAGCCTGTAAGTCAGCATTTCACGGTAAAGTCACCTATTGGTTAGAGCCTGTAAGTCAGCATTTCACGGTAAAGTCACCTATTGGTTAGAGCCTGTAAGGAAGCATTTCACGGTAAAGTCACCTATTGGTTAGAGCCTGTAAGTAAGCATTTCACAGTAAAGTCACCTATTGGTTAGAGCCTGTAAGTCAGCATTTCACGGTAAAGTCACCTATTGGTTAGAGCCTGTAAGGAAGCATTTCACGGTAAAGTCACCTATTGGTTAGAGCCTGTAAGTCAGCATTTCACGGTAAAGTCACCTATTGGTTAGAGCCTGAAAGTCAGCATTTCACGGTAAAGTCTCCTATTGGTTAGAGCCTGTAAGGAAGCATTTCACGGTAAAGTCACCTATTGGTTAGAGCCTGTAAGGAAGCATTTCACGGTAAAGTCTCCTATTGGTTAGAGCCTGTAAGGAAGCATTTCACGGTAAAGTCACCTATTGGTTAGAGCCTGTAAGTCAGCATTTCACGGTAAAGTCACCTATTGGTTAGAGCCTGAAAGTCAGCATTTCACGGTAAAGTCTCCTATTGGTTAGAGCCTGTAAGGAAGCATTTCACGGTAAAGTCACCTATTGGTTAGAGCCTGTAAGGAAGCATTTCACGGTAAAGTCACCTATTGGTTAGAGCCTGTAAGGAAGCATTTCACGGTAAAGTCTACACTTGTTCTATTCAGCGCATGTGACAAATACAGTTTGATTTGAACATCTTATCATTTGTAAGTGTGTCTGTGCCTCTTCACAGTTCCACAGTCCCATAAGGTGTATTTTTACTGAATGCATCAGTTACCTGATGTGAAATAGAGCAAACCCCAAGCCTACATTTATTTAACTAGACAAGTAAGTTAAGAACAAATTCTTATTTACAATGACGGCCTTAACTGCCTTGTTCAGGGGCAGAACGACATACTTTTACCTTGTCAGCTCTGGGATTCGATCTAGCATCCTTTCGGTTACTAGTCCAACACTCTAACCACTAGGCTACCTGCACCCCTTGATGGTAATAGTGCTCACCGTTGCCCATAGTGGTTGGTTTTGAAATAATATCTCGACATCCTGCTTACCTGGACGGACGTCGAATTTTTGCAACCTGGCTAGGGGAATGTTATTTATCAGGATGAGAGGGTGATGGGGAGGAGAATGTTGTTTATCAGGATGAGAGGGTGATGGGGAGGAGAATGGTTGTTTTTCAGGATGAGAGGATTATTGGGAGGGTAATGTTGTTTATCAGGATGAGAGGGTGAGGGGGAGGAGCATGTTGTTTATCAGGATGAGAGGGTGATGGGGAGGAGAATGGTTGTTTATCAGGATGAGAGGGTGATGTGGAGGAGAATGGTTGTTTATCAGGGTGAGAGGGTGATGGGGTGGAGAATGGTTGTTTATCAGGATGAGAGGTTGATGGGGTGGAGAATGTTGAAGAGCAGACAGACTAAGATATACACACACACACTAGTTGCAGGTATTTCCCAACCTCTCGTGGTATGACATCTATGAGAGGAAAGGGGTAATTAATGCAGGTTTGAAGCTAAACAGCGCTGGTGCAACCATGGACATTATCTTTTGCATTCCAAACTGGTTGTGAAAGAAACACTTGTAGAGACAGACTGTTTTGACATCAGCAAGGCTTTTTATAATGCAGGCAGAATGTATGCCTATGTGTGACAATGTTTGTGTCTGTGTGTCCTTGATGTAGCTGGTGTGTTGCAATGTGTGTGTGTACATGACTGTATGTGTGTCTCCTCCAGCTGCTGTTCTACTCGGTGGTGAAGACTCTCTACACTCTGGGCCACAGTCTCTCCCTCATCGCTCTCATCACCTCTACAATCATTCTCTGTCTGTTCAGGTAACCAACACACACACACACACACATAGAGACACACACACACACATGCTTTGTGAAAGGAGTAGTGTTTTGCTGTTTTTAATACGGGGGTTATCAAGGATCCTTCTGGATGTTTATATTTCCCATAATTCACTTATAGACACCGTTAATAAACATTCTTATCACGACCCCATGTCTCATGTGTGAATGTGTGTGTGAGTGTGTGTGTGTTGCGTGTGTGTATGCGTGCGTGTGTGTGTGTGTGTGTGTTTGTGTATGTTTGTGTGTGTGTATGCGTGCGTGTGTGTGTGTGCGTGTGTATGCGTGTGTGTGTGTGTGTGTGTGTGTGTGTGTGTGTGTGTGTGTGTGTGTGTGTGTGTGTGCGTGCGTGCGTGCGTGTATGTGTGTGTGTGTGTGTGTGTGTGTGTGTGTGTGTGTGTGTGTGTGTGTGTGTGTGTATTTGTGTGTAGGAGGCTCCACTGTACTAGGAACTACATCCATGTGAACCTGTTTGTGTCGTTCATCTTGCGAGCTGTGGCCGTGCTGGTTAAAGACTCTGTAATCTTCTCCCATAATGAAAACACTGACTGTAGCACGCAGCCCTCACTGGTGAGATTCCCACTGTATATTGCAAAATGTATGCCAATGTCTGTCTCCATGTACTGTCTCCAATGTCTGTCTCCAAGGACTGTCTCCAATGTCTGTCTCCAAGGACTGTCTCCAATGTCTGTCTCCAAGGACTGTCTCCAATGTCTGTCTCCAAGGACTGTCTCCAATGTCTGTCTCCAATGACTGTCACCAATGACTGTCTCCAATGTCTGTCTCCAATGTCTGTCTCCAGTGTCTGTCTCCAATGTCTGTCTCCAATGACTGTATCCGATGTCTGACTCCAATTAGTGTCTCCAATATCTGTCTCCAATGTCTCTCTCCAATGACTGACTCCAATGACTGTCTCCAATGTCTGTATCCAATTACTGTCTCCAATGACTGTCTCCAAGTACAGTGTGAAACTATTGCTACAGTAGTAAAATGTATTGTTTGTAGTTGTGAAGTCAATCTAACGTTGTGTAACTAACATGGCTAACTACTCTGTGTGTGTGTGTGTGTGTGTGTGTGTGTGTGTGTGTGTGTGTGTGTGTGTGTGTGTGTGTGTGTGTGTGTGTGTGTGTGTGTGTGTGTGTGTGTGTGTGTGTGTGTGTGTGTGTGTGTGTGTGTGTGTGTGTGTGTGTGTGTGTGTGTGTGTGTGTGTGTGTTAGGTGGGCTGTAAGGTCAGCTTGGTGATGTTTAACTATTTCATCATGGCTAACTTCTTCTGGCTGCTGGTGGAAGGCCTCTACCTACACACTCTGCTCCTCGTCACCTACGGATACACACACCTCGCTGTCTACCTCACCATCGGCTGGGGTAAGAACACACACACACACTCTGTAACCATGGCCATGAACCAGAGGGTTTTATCCCAGTATAATAAATGAAATAGTCTAAACACTGTTGTAATGTCCTCTCTCCCTCGCTGCTCTCCGTTTGTCCAAAGTCTCTTCCTGGACTAGTTGTTAGTACTTCATCCTTCAGCCCCTGACAGAAACCATCCATTGTGTTAATGTTCCCTGTGTTCAGCAGGTTATGGTTGAGTATTATGGACCGTGTCTATGGTGTTTAGTTTATAGGCCGCTATTTAGTGGAAGTCTCAAAGAAGTCTGGTGTCCTCTTTCTCTCTTTCTTTTCTCTCTCTCTCTCTCTCTCTCTCTCTCTCTCCCCTCTCTCTCCCCCTGTCTCTCTCTCTCTCTCTCGCCCCCTCGCTCTCTCTCTTTTCTCTCTCTCTCTTCCCCTGTCCCCCCCTCTCTCTCTCTCTCTCTCTCTCTCTCTCTCTCTCTCTCTCCCCCTCTCTCTCTCTCTCTCCCCCTCTCTCTCCCTCTCTCTCTCTCTCTCTCTCTCTCTCTCTCTCTCCCCTGTCTCCCCCTCTCTCTCTCTCTCCCCCTCTCTCCCCTCTCTCTCTCTCTTCTCTCTCTCTCTCTCTCTCTCTCTCTCTCTCTCTCTCTCTCTCCCCCTCTCTCTCCTCTCTCTCTCTCTCTCTCTCTCCCTCTCTCTCTCTCCCCCTCTCTCTCTCTCTCTCTCTCTCTCTCTCTCTCTCTCCCCCTGTCTCTCCCCCATCTCTCTCTCTCTCTCTCTCTCTCTCTCTCTCTCCCCCTGTCTCTCTCCCCCTCTCTCTCTCTCTCTCTCTCTCCCCCTGTCTCTCTCCACCCCCCCCTCTCTCTCTCTCGCTCTCTCCCCCTTCCCCACCTCTCTCTCTCTCCCCTGTCTCTCTCTCCCCCTGTCTCCCCCTGTCTCTCTCTCCCCCCCTCTCTCTCTGTGTTTCACCACACCCAGGGTTACCCTCAGTATTTCTTGTGGTCTGGGTCTTCTGTAGGATCTATCTGGAAGACACCGGGTGAGTCTTTGACATCATCAACATGAGCTTCTCACCATCTCACTAGTCAACAGGGGACTTATCAATGTGCATGTGCATGTGCGTGTTTGTTTGTGTGTGTGTGTGTAGGTGCTGGGAGAGGAATGACATCCCCACCCCTTGGAGGGTGATCAACTGGCCCATAATGGCGTCTGTGATAGTGAGTATCAGTAGAGCCGTCATGTCGTCCCAGTATCAGAAAGCTCTTTGAGTCACTGAACAAACTAGGAGAAACAGAAATGTTCTGCTGTCTCCATTAGAGCCAATAGCGGGGACTCATGTAATGCTTTTTCTAATGGAGGTCTGTTGTCTCGTTTCTTGTCGTCCTCTGTCAGATCAACTTTGTTCTTTTTATCAGTATCATCCGTATTCTAGTCCAGAAACTACGCTGCTCTGACGTGGGCGGGAACGACCAGTCACAATACAGGTACTCTCTCAACAACCAATCACAATACAGGTATGAACAACTGATCAAATGTTTTATTTAAGCTTATTTAAACTTAGAAAACATAGTGAATTCTACACTCCAGAAACAATCTGAGCACTACCACAACATACACTCACAGATTGTTAGGTACACCCCTTTGCCACCAGAACAGCCTTAATTCTTTGGAGCATGGTTTCTGCAAGTCGGGAAAACATTCCACAGTGATGCTGTTCCATGCTGACACGATGGCATCACGCATATGCAGCAGATTAGAAGGCGGTACACCACCGCCACCAGCCTGTATGGTTGACACCAGGCAGGTCCATTGACTCATGCTGTTTACTCCAAATCGTTGGACCAGACAATCACACCACGCTGAAAGTCACTTAGGTCACTTGTTTTGCCCATTTTAACTTTCAATCAAACAGTAACTGAATGCCTCGATGCCTGTCTGCCTGCTTTATATAGCAAGCCATGGCCACGTGACTCACTGTCTGTAGGAGCAATCCATTTTTGTGAACTGGGTGGTGTACCTAATAAACTGGCCAGCCAGTATATATATACACTCTCTCACACACACCTACCTGTGTGTTGCAGGCGTCTGGCTAAGTCCACCCTGCTGTTGATCCCTCTCTTTGGAGTCAACTACATGGTGTTTGTCTACCTGGTGGAGACAGAGAGCGACGGGATAGAGGAGTACAAGATTCTGTTTGACCTGGTACTGGGGTCCTTCCAGGTATACCATTACCTTAACCCCTGATCTTTAACCTTTAACCCCCCTAACCCTATCCAGGTTAACCCAGGTCTAGGATCTTTCTGTATATGCCTATATATGTTCCACATGGTGTTGTAATAAGTTTATGACATGTATAGTGTGTATAGAAGCTGTTGATGTTGCCATATGCTGTGTGTCCTCTAGGGCCTGATGGTAGCCATCCTCTACTGCTTCCTCAATACTGAGGTCAGTCAGCTCAATGTAATATTACATTACATTCAAAATGTTCTCTGTAACCATACTCTCTAAGGTTGTGTGTGTGTGTGTGTGTGTGTGTGTGTGTGTGTGTGTGTGTGTGTGTGTGTGTGTGTGTGTGTGTGTGTGTGTGTGTGTGTGTGTGTGTGTGTGTGTGTGCAGGTCCAGGGGGAGCTGAAGTTGAAGTGGAGGAGTGTGTCATTGAAGCGCTACATGTGGAGGGACTACCGTCTACACAGGGGATCAATCAGCCATAACGGGACTGATAACTCCACCCCCTTCCAGAGGAACTCCAGAGCCCAATCCATCCTGCAGACAGAGACCACCTCACTGTGACACGACAGTAGTTCCAGCTGTGTGACCCCAGACTTGCTTCTAACTCTTTCTTTGACCCCGAAAGTAGATCTGGGTTCAATCAACCAGTCAATCAAACAATACAAGTTGAGGTGAAACTGAAAAGAGGAACATTTGTAACAGAGATAGAGATATTTCAAGATATTTGCTTGTTTGATAAACAGATGAACTTTTACCACAGTGCCAAGAGAGGCTGGATGTTTTATTCCATACATGCTGGAAGCCTTGAGGAGCTGTCCATGCTGCCACAGTGTGTGTTTGTGTGTGTGTGTGTGTGTGTGTGTGTGTGTGTGTGTGTGTGTGTGTGTGTGTGTGTGTGTGTGTGTGTGTGTGTGTGTGTGTGTGTGTGTGTGTGTGTGTGTGTGTGTGTGTGTGTGTGTGTGTGTGTGTGCGCGCGTGCATGTCTTCAGAAGCTAACTAAGGGTCTCTATAGAACATCATATATCCTATGTTTATGAGACAGAAACCTGAAGCATTTCTGTTTTCCACTGGAATGAGTTTGGCACACACACACACACACACACACACACACACACACACACACACACACACACACACACACACACACACACACCTGGTGCCCTGTAGTCTGCCTCAGAGGTTCTCTTGAGTGTTCTGATGCCCTGGTTTCAGCATTGTGTGTCCATCATTCTCTCTCTCACACACAGACACACACACACACACACACACACACACACACACACACACACACACACGTGTCAGTTCTAAGCTGCTAGGATCTGCTTTGGAGACCCAACCATCTGTTCTCTGTAGCTCTCTGTCCTAAACTGTCACACTGTATAGCTGCCCCTTGCTCTATAATTAACTCTCCTCACCTCTTCTCGTTTTCTTTCTTATTCCTTCATTCCTGCCTTCAGAGTTTTAATTAACCTCCACTAGAAGAACCATCTGCCACTCCTGTCCTCCACTCATCCCTCTCTCATCTCCTCTCTCAATTTCCTCTTTCCATCCCTCTCCTCTCTCCATCCTTCTCCATCGATCCCTCCATATCCCCAGCCATTTCTGCCCACTCCTCTGACTAATTAACCTCAACAAAAATAACCATCTGCCACTCCTGTCCTCCACTCATGCCTCTTTCTCTCTCCATCCCTCTCATCTCTCTCTCTCTAGAGGATATATTGGTGTGTCTGATAGCTTCACTGCTTCATTAAAGAGCTAAGGGGTTGAGAAGGCAAAAACAACTATTATTGGCTCCCACACACACACACACACACACACACACACACACACACACACACACACACACACACACACACACACACACACACACACACACACACACACACACACGGGGTCATCACGCTCCTATTTACACGTTAGACTGCTTGACCACCCTCTTTCTCTCTCTCTACCCCCTCTCCATTGTATTCCCCTCTCTTTATTACATACACTGTATTCTCTCTTCATTTTTCTCCCTACCTTTTATCATCTACCTTTCCTCATCTGTCTCTCTGAATGGACTGAGTGTCTTTTAGAGCTTTAATAACACAGAGGATCAGCCATTACGTAAATAAAACATTTACTATCTGCAGGCCTCCGCTGCTTATTTCAACAGCCAGGTCGTGCATGTGTGTGTGCACGTGCATGTATAAAGGTGACACAGAGCATACCCCCACTCATTGTACTCAGAATAGAATATGAGATCAGGAACATTTTCACCCACTCCTGAGCACCGCATCTGTGGTCCTACTCAGCCATGCTGTGTGGTCCTACTCAGTCACACTGAGTGGTCCCAGTTGGCCACTAGATGGTGCTATGAGGTTAGACTTCTCCTCTCAGCACTGCTATAGTAACCCATAGACAAACTGTACACTGTTCACTTCAGGACAGCACACTTTGTATGCTTTCCAGTGGTTTTAGATCAACATAAACACAACAATAGACTAATTATCTTCAAACTAACAGAAAATATGTCAAAATAAGAGACTGACTGTCATAACAAGTATTTTAAAGAAATATATTTGAAAATATAAATATTATTCAATCCATTTCCACAGAACAAAGTGTAGGTCCTAACGACCAGATACAATAATCAAAATATAACAGAAAAAGAAAACATGCGGAAAACTATTCTAGATGGTGGTAGGGGGATGCTTGTAGAGGGAGGCTTGTAGAGGGAGGCTTGTAGAGGGAGACTTGTAGAGGGAGGCTTGTAGGGGGATGCTTGTAGAGGGACGCTTGTAGGGGGAGGCTTGTAGGGGGAGGCTTGTAGAGGGCGGCTTGTAGAGGGAGGCTTGTAGGGGGAGGCTTGTAGGGGAGGCTTGTAGCGGGAGGCAGATCTACAGTACAGAAGGCTCCAGACATGGTCAAGCATGGCTTCTTCACTTTTTCATCACTTTTAAACCTAGAGAGAGACATCCAGATTAAACTGTGTGTGTGTGTGTGTGTGTGTGTGTGTGTGTGTGTGTGTGTGTGTGTGTGTGTGTGTGTGTGTGTGTGTGTGTGTGTGTGTGTGTGTGTGTGTGTGTGTGTGTGTGTGTGTGTGTGTGTGTGTGTGTGTGTGTGTGTGTGTGTGTGTGTGTGTGTGTGTGTGTGTGTGTGTGTGTGTGTGTGTGTGTGTGTGTGTGTGTGTCCTCTTTACCTTTCTTTCTCCTGTCGACCCAGAGTGTTTTGGGATCAGAGCAGATCTTCTCACCTTTCACTGTGTAGAAGCTGAAACAAGACACAGAGTTTATTACTACTACTGTGTGTGGGTGTGGGTGGGTGGGTGTTTGAGACTTACATGATGGCGTTAACACAGGGTGGCATGGAGTTTTGGATGCGGTATCCTTGCAGTTCAGATTTTATGGGAGTGTCAGACACACTTGTGCAGCAGTTTGTGGTCACCTTACTGGGCCGACGATCTGAGAGGGGGAGGAAGTGAGAGAGCGAGAAAAAAAACTGAAACAAAAGATTGTGAGATCTCTACAGTCTACAGTAACCATAAACATTTTATCATTGTGAGAGTCTGACAGGAAACTGTCCCACCTCAGAGGTGTCTGATGGCTCAGCAAAGAATAACAACGTGTAAATCAACCGACCTGTGTCTGTGTCTATCTCTGTGTCTGTGTTTGTGCGTGCACAGGGTTGGGGAGGAACTAATTACATGTAACAGTGCATTCATACCCCTTGACTTTTTACATATTTTGTTACATTACAGCCTTATTCTAAAATGTATCCAAATGTTTTTTCCCTCATCAATCTACACACAATACCCCATCATGGCAAAGAAAAAACAGTTTTATAGAAATGTTTGCATATGTATTAAAACATTTAAAAAACTTCTATCAAATTTACATAAGTATTCAGAGCCTTTACTCTGCACTTTGTTGAAGCACTTTTGGCAGTGATTACAGCCTCACCTATATTTCTCTCATTCTTCTCTGTAGATCCTCTCAAGTTTTGTCAGGTTGGATGGGGAGCGTCGCTACACAGCTATTTTTAGGTCTTTCCAGAGATGTTCAATCGGGTTCAAGTCCGTGCTCTTGCTGGGCCACTCAAGGACATTGAGACTTGTCCCGAAGCCACTCCTGCGTTGTCTTGGCTGTGTGCTTAGGGTCGTGGTCCTGTTGGAATGTGAACTAATTGGTGGAGTGCTGCAGAGATGGTGGTCCTTCTGGAAGGTTCTCCCATCTCCACAGAGGAACTCTGGAGCTCTGTCAGAGTGACCATCGGGTTCTTGGTCACCTCCCAGACCAAGGCCCTTCTCCCCCGATTGCTCAGTTTGGCCAGGCAGCCAGCTCTAGGAAGAGTCTTGGTGGTTCTAAAATTCTTCCATTTAAGAATGATGGAGGCAACAGTGTTCTTGGGGACCTTCAGTGCTGCAAACATTTTTTGGTACCCTTCCCCAGATCTGTGCCTCGACACAATCCTGTCTCCGATCTCTACAGACAATTCCTTCGACCTCATTCCTTGGTTTTTGCTCTGACATGCACTGTCAGTTGTGGGACCTTATATAGACAGGTATGTGCCTTTCCAGATCATGTCCAATCAATTGAATTTACCACAGGTGGATTCCAATCAAGTTGTAGAAACATCTCAAGGATGATCAATGGAAACAGCATGCACCTGAGCTCAATTTTGAGTCTCATATCAAAGGGTCTGAAGACTTGTGTAAATAGTATTTCTGTTTTTAATTTTTAATAACTGTGCAAACATTTCTAAAAACCTGTTTTCACTTTGTCATTATGGGGTACTGTGTGTAGATTTAGGAGGGAAAAAATGTTACAAAATGTGGGAAAAAATCAAGGGGTCTGAATACTTTCCCAATGCACTGTACATGTAATCTGATTACAAAAAAATTACAATCAGTTCCGTTACCAGCAAACATGCTAAACTAAACAGTTAAAATATATTTAAAAAGTACAGATAACTGTGGTTCGTGGACCACTCTGGGTCTGAGAGGTGTCCGAGTTGTAGAGGGTCTATCAAAAAGCTTCCTATTACAGTGGTACACTACAGTGGTACAACTCAATGGTAACTGTAAACGCATTATAACATGTTCTGCATTTTAATGTGTGTGTGAATATAGTATATAGCATATACTGTATATTCATATATAGTTCTAGAATATAAACAATGTATGTGTAGTTTTCAATCATTCACTACATCAATCAATCAGTGAATCAATACTCACAGTTGGCAGAGACAGAGGAGAGGTACACACACATGGTGATCAGGAGTGCCAGCGAGACGGTCCTGGACTGGAACATGGACATATTGACTGACTGATTGATTGAATAAATTAATAAATGACTGACTGACAGACAGACAAACATTCACAGCTAGGCACTAAAGTAGGGAGACGGGTCGGAGGTCGTACTGATTGGTCTGGTAAACGTCGTAATGAATCTGTGAAAGGTGGTGGAAGTGTCAGGGGTTCCGTTTCTGACGGTGGGTTACATATACCATACTGGTGGAAACACCCACCTTGCTCTTTTTGTTTGTGTGTGTGTTATGGTGTGATGTGGTCAGTACTCGTAATGCTATAGTCACACCTCCGCCCCCCCCTCTCTCCTTCTCTGTTTTTTTGTGTTGCCCCTTAACAAACCACCAACACTCCCAACCCCTGCAGCAGTGTTTCGGAGAATGATGGATTCATAAAGGGTACACACACACGAACACCAGAAGGTGTGAAAAGTTGATGCTGCAAATGCATAGTGTCTGCACCACAATGTCAAAACAGTCAGACTGACAACTCAAAATAATATTTCCATCATTTTATTTTCTATTTCAGTTTCATCCATTTTCTGATGTTTTACAACTCATTATTGTTGAATAAATAAGTAGAAAAGGACATTTCTCTTACAAACATTTCTTAAAATAACATTGATTGATCAAAAAGAAACCAATTAAATGTATAAGTACTTAATAAATAAATGTGTTAAATAACATTAAGAACTCATTAAGAACTCATTGGTAATGTATAACGAAAAGTCATCATAACTACTTGAAAAAATTAACTAATAAATACACGAGACACTGGCCTTGAAGATATTTCATAAATAATGATGACAACTGAATTAAATAATAACTAAAAAGATATCAAATCTGAGTGTAATATGCAAATTGGAAGTCTGTTTTTTTAGATATGAGGAAGTGGAACTTTAGTGGAACTTCAGCCATTGGCAATGATTCTATTGGTTGGCTGTTGACTGCTGAGTTAAGGCATTCTCGGTTGATTCCCAATGAGGGGAGGAGGAAAGAGATGTAGGAGAGGAAGTGATTGAGGGAGGAGAGGAGGAGGCAGGGAAAAGAGAGGAGAGGAGATAGGAGGGAGAGCGGGACAGAGAGGGGTGAGAGGAAGTTACGGGGGGAGAAGAGGGGGAAGCAGGTAAAAGAGAGGAGAAGAGCGAGTGAAGAGAGGAGGAAACAGACAGAGGAGAGGAGGAGAGAGCTGGAGGAGAGGAGGGTAAGAATGTAGAGGTGGAGGTGAGCGAGTTGGAAGAGGAGGAGAGAGGTGGAGGAGAGGAGGGTAAGAAGGTAGAGGTGGAGGTGAGAGAGTTGGAAGAGGAGGAGAGAGGTGGAGGAGAGGAGGGTAAGAAGGTAGAGGTGGAGGTGGAGGTGAGAGAGTTGGAAGAGGAGGAGAGAGAAGGGGGAGAGGAGGGTAAGAAGGTAGAGGTAGAAGTGAGAGAGTTGGAAGAGGAGGAGAGAGAAGGAGGAGAGGAGGGTAAGAAGGTAGAGGTAGAAGTGAGAGAGTTGGAAGAGGAGGAGAGAGAAGGAGGAGAGGAGGGTAAGAAGGTAGAGGTAGAGGTGAGAGAGTTGGAAGAGGAGGAGAGAGAAGGAGGAGAGGAGGGTAAGAAGGTAGAGGTAGAGGTGAGAGAGTTGGAAGAGGAGGAGAGAGAAGGGGGAGAGGAGGGTAAAGACCTAAGGGTGGAAGTGAGAGACAGGGGAGAGAAGTTGACTGAGGGAGGAGAGGAAGGTAAGGAGGTAGTGGTAGAGGTGAGAGAGTTGGAAGAGGAGGAGAGAGAAGGAGGAGAGGAAGGTAAGGAGGTAGTGGTAGAGATGAGAGAGTTGGAAGAGGAGGAGAGAGAAGGGGGAGAGGAGGGTAAAGACCTAAGGGTGGAAGTGAGAGACAGGGGAGAGAAGTTGACTGAGGGAGGAGAGGAAGGTAAGGAGGTAGAAGTGAGAGAGTTGGAAGAGGAGGAGAGTGAAGGGGGAGAGAAGGGTAATAAGGTAGAAGTGAGAGAGTTGGAAGAGGAGGAGAGAGAAGGAGGAGAGGAGGTTAAGAAGGTAGAAGTGAGAGAGTTGGAAGAGGAGGAGAGAGAAGGGGGAGAGGAGGGTAAAGACCTAAGGGTGGAAGTGAGAGACAGGGGAGAGAAGTTGACTGAGGAAGGAGAGGTAGTGGTAGGGGAGAAGGTGAGAGAGGGTGGAGAGGAGGAGAGAGAGGGAGATGATGAGCTCCTACGGGCCATTCTAGAAGAGAAAAAAAATACACAATCAGTTTCCTATTCTCTTTTGTTCTTTCTCTGTGCATGTGCACATGTGAGGGTGCGTGTGTGATAGTTAACTTACTCAAACTGTTGAATCTTGCGGCGTACCCAGGGTTGTTTATAGTGACAACAGATCAGGCCCTTTTCCGTCTCCAAGCTGCAGGAGAAACTTTGTTAACACTGAAACTGAAGGGGTATGACACAACATGTCTGGAGGCTTTGGCACAACATGGACACCACATACAGTAAAGCACCTTGTGACAACATATGAGACTAAACTGGATGAACCTCAATGGAATAAAGACTAAAAGATCTGTTCCTTACATGACGGCCCGTACACAGGGAGCGTTATAGTGCTGAGTCCAGTAGCCTGTGATTGGATCGGTCACCTCGCTCCTGGTCACTGTCTTACAGCACGACGACAGCTTATCTCCATCTACTGAGGAGGGGGAATAGTTTTCATAGAAAGAAAAATTGGCATGCTCAGCTCAAATGTTTGTACTAACAAAAAGTAGCTGCGCACTGAATTCAAAAGGCATACAGTACAGGTCTACTTGAATAAAGGAACAACCACACTCACTGAAACATTCTTTAATCACTTTTTTAAATGCAGCAGATGTCAGAACAAACGGATGCATTTTGGTAGCATCCCCCATCAGAATCATACTTACACATTCTCAAAGAAACACATCATCTTGACCTGGCAATCACTTCAAAAACCATGTACCTTCCACCTCTAACCACCTAACACACATTCCCTTCTCCTCACCTGTCCCTGTCCAGACCAGCATTGCTATGACGATGGCTGCTGTCCAGATCTTCACCAGAGTTCCACAGGTCACCATCTTTACTGGTACAATACAAGTTGAAAAAATAGATGAATGAATTCTCTCTCTTCTCTGGCACGCTGCTCAGCTTAGCTCAGGGTCAGTTCTGTAGTGTCAGTCTTCACCAGGGTTGAGGTTAAATAAAGGCCTGAAAAGCAGAAGTGGCACCTCCGATTCACTCTTCTCCTCTCCTTTTTTTGTGAATGACAGAATGAATGAAAGACTGTCGGGAGTTTCTGCTGCATCAGCGCAGATCGTTTACCAAGAGGAAAGTCTTTCATCAGCATTCCGGACGGAAAAATGTGACATGGGTCTTTCCCAGGATGGCCGTTCAGAAGATCAGACTGACAGTTATGACAGTTGAACTAAGCTCATGAGGTATGTCTAGGTTATATTCTTCAAGAATCAATGGGTACATATGTAGTAACTGCCGATGGACTCTTTAAGGTATGGCCTAATGACTGAGCTAAACATGCTCTGATGAAGGCTTTACTAATGAAACATACTGTAGGAGGTGGAATATAATGTGATTTTGTCCTTTATGTTCAAGATTGAGTGCTCCTACTTTTTGTTTGGTCAGTTGGCTTTAGTGTGGGGTTTAGGGTGATGACATCTTCTTGACCCCATCCCAATGACACATGAAAAGTCGCAACCTTAACCTTTGTACAGCATTGGGTTTTAGGCTGTGAGACCAAGGGTGGCCAACCCTGATCCTGGAGAGCTACAGGGTATGCAGCCTTTAGTTATACACCTGATTAGCCTAATGAACCAATCATTAGTCTTCTTACTCAGATGCATGAACACGGAAATATCATATACGATTTATATAATTTCCGTCTGTCAAAAGTACATCTCATCCCTGACAATCATCTCTGTTGTAATTTGTCAGACAGTGGAGGACTCCCATTGGAAATGCATTGGCTCCATCTGAAATTCTAGACAAATTCCCAATGTGGCCACGGAATAAGGTGTGTAGTGCTGGTAATGACCTAACCATGTAGACCCCACTCCTTGTAGATCTCCTGGAGCAGGATTGGCTACTCCTGTGCTAGACTGGTTATTATAGTTAATGTAGACTGAACAAAAACATAAACACAGCATGTAAAGTGTTGGTTCCATGTTTCATGAACTGTTATTAAAGATCCCAGAATCGTTCCATACGCACAATATGCTTATTGCTCTCAAATTTGGTGCACAAATTGGTTTACATCCCTGTTAGTGAGCATTTCTCCTTTGCCAAGACAATCCACCCATCTGACATCTGTGGCATCTCAAGAAGCTGATTAAACAGCATGATCATTACACAGGTGCACCTTGTGCTGTGGACAATAAAAGGCTACTCTAAAATGTGAAGTTAAATCACACAACACAATGCCACAGATTTGAGGGAGCATGCAATTGGCATGCTGACTGCAGGATTGTCCACCAGAGCTTTAGCCAGAAAAAGGAATGTTCATTTCTCTACCAACGTCATTTTAGAGAATTTGTCAGTATGTCCATCCTGCCTCACAATTGCAGACCATGTGTAACCACGCCAGCCAAGGACCTCCACATCTGGCTTTGTCACCTGCGGGATCGTCTGAGACCAGCCACCCGGACAGCTGATGAAACTGTGGGTTTGCACAACCAAAGAATTTCTGCCCAAACTGTCAGGGAAGCTCATCTGCATGCTCGTCGTCCTCAACAGGGTCTTGACCTGACTGCAGTTCGACGTCGTAACCGACTTCAGTGGGCAAATACTCACCTTCGATAGCCACTGGCACGCTGGAGAACTGTGCTCTTCACAGATGGATCCAGTTTCAACTGTACCGGGCAGATGGCAGACGTTGTGAGCAGAGTGCCCCATGGTGGGGGTGGGTTATGGTATGGGCAAGCATTAGCTATGGCCAATGAATACAATTGCATTTAATCTATGGCAATTTGAATGCACAGAGATACTGTGATGATATCCTGAGGCCCATTGTCGTGCCTGTAACAACCTGGCTCATAGTTCGTAACAACAAAGGGAAACCACTCATAACTTAAATGTAAAAAGGAATACATTTATTAAACTAAATAATAATAAATAAAAAAATGTAACATCAGCTATGGACATTTGTAGGATCAATCAAATTCAATCAAATGTATTTATAAAGCCCTTTCTACATCTGTCGATGTCACAAAGTGCTATACAGAAACCCAGCCTAAAACCCCAAACAGGATCAGTAGTGTATGCGATGTGTTGTATGGTGAAAACAGACGGTGGAAGCCAGCCTGCCAGTCAGCCAACTTTTATAGCCTTCAGGCCAAGCCTGCCCAGGTGCACCACATTAGCTAGCGATCGTCCCAGCTCTGCAGACTGGCCTCCTGGAACAAGCAGACTACCAAACAGGAGATCCCAGCAGATCCCCCAAAATGAACGAGGTTCCACCACAAACCTGAAATAAAAACAAATCAGAAAGAACCAAAACACAAAAAAACGAATGCCTTATTGCTCCACTTATTACTAAACATAAAGAAAACACTCACCTATACCCCCTGACCCACCTCTGCCCTCCAGGCTGCCCCTCCCTCCCTCTCCCACCCCCTGACCCACCTCTGCCCTCCAGGCTGCCCCCCTCCCTCCCACCTACCCCCTCCCACCTCCAGGCTGCCCCTCCCTCCCTCTCCCACCCCCTGACCCACCTCTGCCCTCCAGGCTGCCCCTCCCTCCCTCTCCCACCCCCTGACCCACCTCTGCCCTCCAGGCTGCCCCTCCCTCCCTCTCCCACCTATACCCCCTGACCCACCTCTGCCCTCCAGGCTGCCCCCCCTCCCTCTCCCACCTATACCCCCTGACCCACCTTGCCCTCCAGGCTGCCCCCCCTCCCCTCTCCCACCTATACCCCCTGACCCCCTTTGCCCTCCACCCACCTTTGACCCACCTCTGCCCTCCAGGCTGCCCCTCCCCTCCCACCTACCCCTCCCACCTCTGCCCTCCAGGCTGCCCCTCCCTCTCTCTCCCACCTGTACCCCTGACCCACCTTTGCCCTCCAGGCTGCCCCCCTCTCCCCCTACCCCCTGACCCACCACCTCCAGATCCCACCTATACCCCCTGACCCACCTTTGCCCTCCAGGCTGCCCCTCCCTCTCCCACCTCAGCAACCTCAGATCCCAAGGAGCACTTTAAAAGGGAGAGAAAGAGAGACAGAACCAGGGAAGCAAGAGAGAAACAGGAGAGGATAGGCAAGTTATCCAAAACAATAACAAAAAACTACGGCATAGGGGAGCGGGACAAGTCAAGGATGTTTTCTTTGACCTTAATATGGCCAAAGTCCAAATTGTACGACTGCAAAAACAGCACCCACCTCATAAGCCTCTGATTAGGGTTCTGCAAGGATCGCAGAACGTCAGGGGATTATGATCTGTGTGCACCACGAGAACCAACATACACATCAACATGTTGGAGAGCCTAAATAGCTTCATTCTCTACTACAGAATAATTGAGCTGGTTCAAGTTAAACTTCTTAGAGAAGTAACTAATTGGACGGTCCACCCCCTGAATATCTGCCTGCAACAGAACAGCGCCAACGCCTACATTATTAGCATCTACATGGAGTATGAATGGATGATTCAAACGAGGGGCAACAAGCACTGGGGCAGAACACAATAGTGTCTTTACGTTCTCGAACGCAGCTTGACATCTGTCCAACGAAATATACTTCACCTGAGCCTTAAGCAAGTCGGTCAGGGGTGCTACCACAGAGGAGGAGTCCTTACAGAATCTTAAATAATAACCAACCATACCACTGGGAAAACTACGCCCTGACTGATCACTTTGCCGAGATAAGTGACCGTTGCTTTAGCAAACTCACATTTGACCAGATTAACGTCCTCCGTCGCCATCACCTCATGTTTCAGCATGATAATGCACAGCCCCATGTTGCAGGGATCTGTATAATATTCCTGGAAGCTGAAAATGTCCCAGTGGCCTGTATACTCATCAAAAATGTCACCCATTAAGCATGTTTGGGATGCTCTGGATCGACGTGTATGACAGCGTCTTCCAGTTCCCGCCAATATCCAGCAACTTTGCACAGCCATTGAAGAGGAGTGAGACAACATTCCAGAGGTCACAATCAATATCCTGATCAACTCTATCCAAAGGAGATGTGTCGCACTGCATCCACACCCCTACCTTTTTTTAAAGGTATCTGTGACCAACAGATGCATATCTGTATTCCCAGTCATGTGAAATCCATAGATTAGGGCCTACTGAATTTATTTCAATTGACCTATTTCCTTATATGAACTGTAACTCATTAAAATGTAATGTTTGTATTTTTGTTCAGTGTAGTTGCTCTATAGATGAACCAACATCCTGTTATTAGTCAGAGTTTAAGTTGGCTGACAGGATGTGTGTGTTTGTGTATGTGTGTGTGTGTGTGTGTGTGTGTGTGTGTGTGTGTGTGTGTGTGTGTGTGTGTGTGTGTGTGTGTGTGTGTGTGTGTGTGTGTGTGTGTGTGTGTGTGTGTGTGTGTGTGTGTGTGTGTGTGTGTGTTACCATGCAGATGAGAAATTAACACCTCTGTGTTCTACCGAAGGTTAACCAGAATTCAAATCAAATCAAACTATGTTTGCCACATGTGCCTAATACAACAAGTGTAGACTTTACCGTGAAATGCTCACTTACAAGCCCTTAACCAGCAGTGCAGTTCAAGAAGAAGAAAATATTTACCAAGTAAGCTAAAATAAAAAGCACAAATAAAAAGTAACACAATAAGAATTGGGATTGGGGTCAATGTAAATTGTCCGGTGGCGATTTTGATGAATTGTTCAGCAGTCTAATGGCTTTGGGGTAGAAGCTGTTGAGGAGCCTTTTGGTCCTAGACTTGGTGCTCCGGTATCACTTGCCGTGCGGTAGCAGAGGAGACAGCCTATGTGTGACTGGAGTCTCTAACAATTTTATGGGCTTTCCTCTGACACTGCCTATTATATAGGTCCTGGATGGGAGGAAGCTTGGCCCCAGTGATGTACTGGGCCATTCGCACTACCCTCTGTAGCGCCTTACGGTCAGATGCCGAGCAGTTGCCATACCAGGCGGTGATGCAACCGGTCAGGATGCTCTTGATGGTGCAGCTGTAGAACCTTTTGAGGATCTGGGGGCCCTTTTGAGGATCTGGGGCCCACTCAGCAAACTGGATGTAGTGTATCACAGTGTCATCTGTTTTGTTACCAAAGCCCCATATACTACCCACGACTGCGACCTGTATGCTCTCGTTGGCTGGCCCTCACTACATATTTGTCGCCAAACCCACTGGCTCCAGGTAATCTATAAGTATTTGTTAGGTGAAGCCCCGCCTTATCTCAGCTCACAGGTCACCATAGCAACGCCCACCCGTAGCACCGCTCCAGCAGGTATATTTCACTGGTTACCCCCAAAGCCAACACTTCCTTTGGCCACCTTTCCTTCCAGTTCTCTGCTGCCAATGACTGGAACGAATTGCAAAAATCTCTGAAGCTGGAGTCTTATATCTCCCTCTCTAACTTTAAGCATCAGAGCAGCTTACCGATCACTGTACCTGTGCACAGCCAATCTGTAAATAGCACACTCAACTACCTCATCCCCATATTGTTATTTATCCTATTGCTCTTTTGCACCCCAGTATCTCTTCTTGCACATCATCATCTATCACTCCAATGTTAATGCTAAATTGTAATTATTTCACCTCTATGGCCTATTTATTGCCTTACCTCCCTACTCTTCTACATTTGCACACACTGTACAGTTGTGGCCAAAAACGTTTTGAGAATGACAAATATTAATTTTCACAAAGTCTACTGCCTCAGTTTGTATGATGGCAATTTGCATATACTCCAGAATGTTATGAAGAGTGATCAGATGAATTGCAATTAATTGCAAAGTCCCTCTTTGCCATGCACATGAACTGAATCCCCCAAAAACACTGTATTTCTGCAGAAGGCTTCAGGGCGCCCAAGAAAGTCCAGCAAGTTGATTCAGTTGCGGGATCGGGGCACCACCAGTACAGAGCTTGCTCAGGAATGGCAGCAGGCAGGTGTGAGTGCATCTGCACGCACAGTGAGGCGAAGCCTTTTGGAGGATGGCCTGGTGTCAAGAAGGGCAGCAAAGAAGCCACTTCTCTCCAGGAAAAACATCAGGGACAGACTTATATTCTGTAAAAGGTACAGGGGTTGGACTGCTGAGGACTGGGGTAAAGTCATTTTCTCTCCAGGAAAAACATCAGGGACAGACTTATATTCTGTAAAAGGTACAGGGGTTGGACTGCTGAGGACTGGGGTAAAGTCATTTTCTCTCCAGGAAAAACATCAGGGACAGACTGATATTCTGTAAAAGGTACAGGGGTTGGACTGCTGAGGACTGGGGTAAAGTCATTTTCTCTCCAGGAAAAACATCAGGGACAGACTTATATTCTGTAAAAGGTACAGGGGTTGGACTGCTGAGGACTGGGGTAAAGTCATTTTCTCTCCAGGAAAAACATCAGGGACAGACTTATATTCTGTAAAAGGTACAGGGATTGGACTGCTGAGGACTGGGGTAAAGTCATTTTCTCTCCAGGAAAAACATCAGGGACAGACTGATATTCTGTAAAAGGTACAGGGATTGGACTGCTGAGGACTGGGGTAAAGTCATTTTCTCTCCAGGAAAAACATCAGGGACAGACTGATATTCTGTAAAAGGTACAGGGATTGGACTGCTGAGGACTGCTGAGGACTGGGGTAAAGTCATTTTCTCTCCAGGAAAAACATCAGGGACAGACTTATATTCTGTAAAAGGTACAGGGGTTGGACTGCTGAGGACTGGGGTAAAGTCATTTTCTCTCCAGGAAAAACATCAGGGACAGACTTATATTCTGTAAAAGGTACAGGGATTGGACTGCTGAGGACTGGGGTAAAGTCATTTTCTCTCCAGGAAAAACATCAGGGACAGACTTATATTCTGTAAAAGGTACAGGGATTGGACTGCTGAGGACTGGGGTAAAGTCATTTTCTCTCCAGGAAAAACATCAGGGACAGACTGATATTCTGTAAAAGGTACAGGGGTTGGACTGCTGAGGACTGGGGTAAAGTCATTTTCTCTCCAGGAAAAACATCAGGGACAGACTGATATTCTGTAAAAGGTACAGGGATTGGACTGCTGAGGACTGCTGAGGACTGGGGTAAAGTCATTTTCTCTCCAGGAAAAACATCAGGGACAGACTTATATTCTGTAAAAGGTACAGGGATTGGACTGCTGAGGACTGGGGTAAAGTCATTTTCTCTCCAGGAAAAACATCAGGGACAGACTTATATTCTGTAAAAGGTACAGGGATTGGACTGCTGAGGACTGGGGTAAAGTCATTTTCTCTGATGAATCCCCTTTTCGATTGTTTGTGGCATCCGGAAAAAAGCTTGTCCGGAGAAGACAAGGTGTGTCATGCCAACGGTAAAGCATCCTGAGACCATTCATGTGTGGGGTTGCTTCTCAGCCTAGGGAGTGGGCTCACTCACAATTTTGCCTAAGAACACAGCCATGAATAAAGAATGGTACCAACACATCCTCCGAGAGCAACTTCTCCCAACCATCCAGGAAGAGTTTGGTGACGAACAATACCTTTTCCAGCATGACGGAAAACGCTGCCATGAGGCAAAAGTGATAAGTGGCTCGGGGAACAAAACATTGATATTTTGGGTCCATGGCCAGGAATCTCCCCAGACCTTAATCCCATTGAGAACTTGTGGTCAATCCTCAAGAGGTGGGTGGACAAACTCCAAGCATTGATTATGCAAGAATGGGCTGCCATCAGTCAGGATGTGGCCCAGAAGTTAATTGACAGCCTGCCAGGGCAGATTGCAGAGATCTTGAAAAAGAAGGGTCTGACAAAAATATCGAAAGACACTGAAGCAGCAAACTTGTGGAAATTAATATTTGTGTCATTATAAAAACGTTTGGCCACGACTGTAGTTCTACTGTACATAGATTTTTCTATTGTGTTATTGACTGTACGTTTGTTTATGTGTAACTCTGTGTTGTTGTTTTTGTCACACTGCTTTGCTTTATCTTGGCCAGGTCGCAATTGTAAATCAAATGTTCTCAACTGGCCTACCTGGTTAAATAAAGGTTAAATAAAAATATATATAAAATGCCAAATCTTTTCAGTCTCCTGAGGGGGACAATGTTTTGTCGTGCCCTCTTCACGACTGTCTTGGTATGTTTGGACCATGATAGAAAGACAGGCAGGTGAAGGGGAGAGAGAGAGAGAGAGAGAGAGAGAGACAGAGTGAAGGAGCGAGAGAGAGAGAGAGAGAAGGAGAGAGAGGTAACTTCCACAAAGCTGAGAACGACCTGAGTGACAAGGCAAGAAGGGCCTTCTATGCCATCAAAAGGAACATAACATCTGACATACCAATTAGGATCTGGCTAAAAATACTTGAATCAGTTATAGAACCCATTGCCCTTCATCGTTGTGAGGTCTGTGGTCTGCTCACCATCCTAGAATTCACAAAATGGGACCATCACCATTTTGTGAAACGCAAAACACCAAATAATGCACGCAGAACAGAATTAGGCCGATACCCGCTAATTATCTAAATCCTGGTCCTGGGGCTCTGTTCACAAACACAAACAGAGCCCCAGGACAGCAACACAATTAGACCCAGCCAAATCATGAGAAAACAAAAAGAGAATTACTTGGAAAAAATTAACAAAAATACATAGCAAACTAGAATGCTATTTGGCCCTAAACAGAGAGTACACAGTGGCAGAATACCTGACCACGATCACTGACTCAAAATTAAGGAAAGCTTTGACCATGTACAGACTCAGTGAGCATAGCCTTGCTATTGAGAAAGGTTGCCGAAGGCAGACATGGTTCTCGAGAAGACATGCTATGTGCTCACTGCCCACAAAATGAGGTGGATACTGAGATGCACTTTATAACGTTCTGCCAAATGTATGACCTCAGATAACACTGACCCACAAAGAATTCGAAAACAAATCTAATTTTGATAAACTCCCATATCTATTGTACTATAACTATTTGCACATTGTTAAAACACTGTATATAGACATAATATGACATTTGAAATGTCTCTGTTATTTTGTCATATTTACTGTTCACTTTTTATGGTTTATTTCACTTTTGTTGATCCATTTCACTTGCTTTGGAAATGTAAAGAGATGTTTCCCATGCCAATAAAGCCCCTTGAATTGAATTGAATTGAGAGAGAAGAGAGAGAGAAGGAGAGAGAGGAGAAAGAGTGAAATAGTGAAAGATTGTGTGTGTGTGTGTGTGTGTGTGTGTGTGTGTGTGTGTGTGTGTGTGTGTGTGTGTGTGTGTGTGTGTGTGTGTGTGTGTGTGTGTGTGTGTGTGTGTGTGTATTGCATAACCATGCAGAAGGAAATTAACACCTCTATGTTCTACAGACTACTTACTGAATGGTAACCACTAATCAGACAGGCAGTGAGGGGGAGATGGAGACAGAGAGAGAGAGAGACAGACAGAGAGAGAGGGAGAGAGAGAGGGAGGGAGGGAGGGAGGGAGGGAGGGAGAGAGACACAGAGAGAGAGAGGGAGGGAGAGAGAGAGAGACAGATGGAGAGAGAGAGAGGGAGGGAGGGAGGGAGGGAGGGAGGGAGAGAGACACAGAGAGAGAGAGGGAGAGAGAGAGAGAGAGAGACAGACGGAGAGAGAGAGAGGGAGGGAGGGAGAGAGACACAGAGAGAGACAGACAGAGAGAGAGGGAGAGAGAGAGGGAGGGAGGGAGGGAGGGAGAGACACAGAGAGAGAGACAGACAGAGAGAGAGGGAGGGAGAGAGAGGGAGGGAGGGAGAGAGACACAGAGAGAGAGACAGACAGAGAGAGAGGGAGGGAGAGAGACAGAGAGACAGAGAGAGAGGGAGGGAGAGAGAGAGACACAGAAAGAGAGACACAGAGAGAGAGACAGACAGAGAGATAGGGAGAGAGAGAGAGAGACAGACAGACAGAGAGAGAGGGAGAGAGAGAGAGAGACAGACAGAGAGAGAGGGAGAGAGAGAGAGGGAGGGAGGGAGAGAGACACAGAGAGAGGGACAGACAGAGAGAGAGGGAGGGAGAGAGACACAGAGAGAGAGAGACAGACAGAGAGAGAGGGAGGGAGAGAGAGAGACAGAAAGAGAGAGAGACACAGAGAGAGAGACAGACAGACAGAGAGATAGGGAGAGAGACAGACAGACAGAGAGAGAGAGAGAGAGAGAGAGAGAGAGACAGACAGAGAGACAGATAGACAGAGAGAGAGGGAGAGAGAGAGAGAGAGACAGACAGAGAGAGAGGGAGGGAGAGAGAGAGACACAGACAGAGAGAGAGGGAGGGAGAGAGAGAGACACAGAAAGAGAGAGAGAGAGAGACATAAGACATCACTTTACAACATGTGTTTTTTTTAAATCATACCATGTGCCATTATTGTAAATCTGATGGTGACCATTGCAGACTTGGTCATTAGTAGTTTGTGGTCAGGATGAGAATAAACTTGGCTTCCTTCCTGCTGGCTCTCTCTCTCCCTAAGAAAGAGGAAGGAGCCACGTCTAACACACACACAGTGAGCGTCCGGTTGTCATGCTTTTATTACTCATACCAGTACCTTCCATGTTAGCCAGTTCACAGTCACACTGAGAGAAGAGGAGAGGGGCCAGAGTAAGACTGGGTCATGTGACTGACTGACTGACATGGGAACAATATGCTATTATGATCATGACCATTTCAGTCAAAAGTATTTTATTTGTTTATCTGTTGTCCAAATAAATACAGGTTCACTGAAACAGCTGCATCTGTGAGTTTAGGGGGTAGCTAGCAGTAGGGGTTAAGGACAAGGACAAGGAGTAGCGACTAGTGGAAGAGGATATGGTCAGGGACTGAGGGAATGGCTTTGTTGGTAGAACGGATGGGCAGTGTCATCACCATGACCACAGCCCAGTGACATGATTGAGTGTCACAACCTTTAACCTTTATGCAGCCATTACAGGGTCTAGTTACTATGGAGATACTCAGATAGGTCTCCCATTCTTTATTTTGTATCACTGTAAAGCACTTTGAGAATGAAAGACTTTATACAAACAAAGGTATGTTATTATCACAGCATAAAAAAAGGACAGAGGAAATAAATAAATACAAATGCCTTTAAAACACCTTAATGAATTGAGTACAATAAATTAATGCCGGGATGAGGTTGAAATAAATAAATAAATACATAAATAATCTGATAAAGACAGCTTGAAATACTTAAATCACACAAATCATAATCTTCATTTTCACTGTCTTCTTATTATCTTAGTTCTGTAGTTCCTGGTTGAGAGAGTTCTTAGTTCTGTAGTTCCTGGTTGAGAGAGTTCTTAGTTCTGTAGTTCCTGCTTGAGAGAGATCTTAGTTCTGTAGTTCCTGCTTGACAGAGATCTTAGTTCTGTAGTTCCTGCTTGACAGAGATCTTAGTTCTGTAGTTCCTGCTTGAGAGAGATCTTAGTTCTGTAGTTCCTGGTTGACAGAGGCTGCTGAACCTGCTGCTGACGATGATGATGATCTAGGATCATGGTCTGATGGTTATTTAATCAGTGGGTCACACTGTATTCCTCTCTGTGTGTGAAGAGAGAGAGAGAGAGAGAGAGAGAGAGAGAGAGAGAGAGAGAGAGAGAGAGAGAGAGAGAGAGAGAGGGGATTTAGGATTGAGCTAGTTTGTTCTGAAGGTTGTAGGGATTTGGGTTCATGGTGTAGTATGCAGTGTGTAAGGGGTTGACTGACCTGTTCCAGTGATGCTAGCTCAGCAGAGAGCCATCTGGCTTTGGGGTTGATGCACTTCCACTGCTCCCCACTGGCGAAACTGTGGAAGTACAGACAGACATACACAGAGACAGAGAGACACACACACACACAGGGAGAGAGAGAGAGAGAGACACAGAGAGAGAGAGAGAGAGAGAGAGAGAGACACACAGAGAGAGAGAGAAAGAAAGAAAGAGAGACAGAGGAAGAGAGAACGAGAGAGAGACGCAGAGAGAATGAGAGAGAGACGCAGAGAGAATGAGAGAGAGACAGACACAGAGACAGACAAACAGAGAAACAGAGAGCGAGAGAGACAGGGACAGAAAGAGGGGAGGGAGAGTGGATGAGAGAGACAGGGACAGAAAGAGGGGAGGGAGAGAGGATGAGAGAGACAGGGACAGAAAGAGAGGAGGGCGAGAGGACGAGATAGGACGAGTTAGAGATATAATTAAAGATATGAATACAACCTCTTAAATTTCCAGAATACAAATTATATAATTACGTTCCGACACCCCCCCCCCCTAACCAACCCTCAGATATAAATCGACCTGGTGCTGAATCTAGTTGCCTACCCATGGTCTAACGTATTAACTTGGTAAATGTGAGTATTTGCCTACTCCTCTGCATCTGTGCGAATATGTGTGTGTGTGTGTGTGTTCTTACATGTATGCTTTGAGGTTACATTTCCCACGAGGCATCTGAATAAGACACAGTGTGATTGGTTCTGCTGGACGTTTTTTGGATGTCTTCAAACAGCAATTTAGAGGCCTCATTCCCTGGGAACGCACTGCGTCACACACACACACACTTTAAACATGCAGTACTTGACGCTATCAGCACACAAACAAACGTTAAATAGGCAGTACACACTAGCAACACACACTGCAACATAAGTGTAACATGCGCACAAAATCCGGAATCCAACACACACCATACTCACACGCACAGCAATACACTTCCAATATACCACAACTACACACTAACACAGCAATATACACACTGATGCTATATACCATAAATACACACACACACAACCAAAAACATACAACCACACCCACACTTACCTTCCAATGTAGAGGAGAGGATGGCCATGGTCAGCGCCAGTAGACACAGCACACGGCTAACAGAGAAAAACACACACATCTTCAAATGGTAGCTATGTCGCTAACGCTAGCTGCTAAACACTAGCTGCTGTTCTGATGTAGAGACAGGGAGTTAGGGTCCTCTTATAAGGCATTGGAAAACAGGAACTAATGAGGCCATAATTCACTGTGTTTCTTACAAATTTGGAAACACGCTGTCACTCTGAGTCAATGACACACATGCACACAGGCACTCGCGTTGCACAGTGTTATCGGATGGCATATTCACTTTATATATTATCTACCTCACTTGCTTTGGCAATGTTAACACATGTTTCCCATGCCAATAAAGCCCTTGAATTGAATTGAATTAATCTCTAATGATGATTATTGCTTCATGTCTGCTTCAAGTAAGGCCCACACTCTTCAGGAGAAGTATGTTCTTCAATAACAATTATTTTTATTGGTCAAGTGATCAAGTAAGTTTTCCTAGCAAGTCACACACAGTTTTATCTGATGGCATAGGTTGGGGAGCTAAGGTAAAGATAACCTTGGGGAGGTGAGGTAAAGATAACCTTGGGGAGGTGAGGTAAGGATAACCTTGGGGAGCTGAGGTAAGGATAACCTTGGGGAGGTGAGGTAAGGATAATCTTGGGGAGCTGAGGTAAGGATAACCTTGGGGAGGTGAGGTAAGGATAATCTTGGGGAGGTGAGGTAAGGATAACCGTGGGGAGCTGAGGTAAGGATAACCTTGGGGAGGTGAGGTAAGGATAACCTTCAGGAGAACTATGACTCTGTTCTATGAAAATGATTTTTCTAGAAAGGCAAGCAGTGTAGTAATCTTTTCAATTAAGTAACTGTTGGGGGATGATGTTACCCTTGAACGAGATGGCCACATTTAACAGAGCTACGCACAAGTAATTTCCAATTCTTAATCTTACCTCCACATTTCAAGTTCAACCCCATTAGCTTAAGTCAAAAAAGCCATGGCGGCTACAAAAGGTGACATAAATGTGACATTTTTACCCGGACTCGAGCAATAGCCACAGATTGTAATGCTCTGGGTGTCGTGGGTGTGGAGTCAAATGCAGGAGACAGAGAGTGAAATGCTGTGCGTCTTTAATAGCACCAACGCACCACAGGGTGCTCACAATAGTTACGTTCCCAAACACAGGGAATCAAAATGTACAACGGAAAAAATCACGACCAGGCACTAACACGTACCTCTACAACAGAGCCGAAGGTTACACTGAAATAATCCCGCACAACAACCAGGCGGGCCGGCTGTCTAATAAAGACAAACTAATTAAACATAAACAGGTGCTACCAATAAACATACAAGGAGGGGGAGGAAAGACAATCAGTGGCAGCTAATAGGCCGGTGACGACGACCACCGAGCGCCACCTGCCCGGGAAAGGGAACCACCCTCGGTCGGACTCGTGACACAGATAAAGCCTCAAAGAAACAGCTAGCTTCAGAAAAAGCTAGCGCCAGGAGCAAGAGGACCGGCCCAACAACTGCCAACCTCGTCCTCTGTCAAAGACATCCTTTCTGAGCTGAGATCCCAACGTACAGAACTCAATCAAACTAGATGACATTAACTCTCAGCTCAGTGCGTTGGGGAGCAAGGTGACAATCCTGGAAAATGCCTGACATCAACAACAAGATAACCATCAACACGGCGCCTGGATGAGGCAGAGGAGCAAATCCTATCCATGGAAAACTCACTGGCAGACGCCATGGAAACAATAGCATCTGTAACACTTCGTTGACCAAGGCATCTTCAGGGGATTCAAATACCCAAACGAGCTCAGGATCGTTCAAGGAGCCTTTACTTTAAAATGTCGCCGGAAGAAATGGCAGCAGTTTTACGGGCGCCTAACCAATTATGTGGGCGTTTTTGCATTATTTGTAACTTATTTTGTGCTTAATGTTTCTGCCACAGTATCTTACGGCTAAAAAGAGCTTCAAATCAAATCAAATCAAATCAAATTTATTTATATAGCCCTTCGTACATCAGCTGATATCTCAAAGTGCTGTACAGAAATCCAGCCTAAAACCCCAAACAGCAAGCAATGCAGGTGTAGAAGCACGGTGGCTAGGAAAAACTCCCTAGAAAGGCCAAAACCTAGGAAGAAACCTAGAGAGGAACCAGGCTATGTGGGGTGGCCAGTCCTCTTCTGGCTGTGCCGGGTGGAGATTATAACAGAACATGGCCAAGATGTTCAAATGTTCATAAATGACCAGCATGGTCGTATAATAATAAGGCAGAACAGTTGAAACTGGAGCAGCAGCACGGTCAGATGGACTGGGGACAGCAAGGAGTCATCATGTCAGGTAGTCCTGGGGCATGGTCCTAGGGCTCAGGTCCTCCGAGAGAGAGAAAAAAAGAGAGAATTAGAGAGAGCATATGTGGGGTGGCCAGTCCTCTTCTGGCTGTGCCGGGTGGAGATTATAACAGAACATGGCCAAGATGTTCAAATGTTCATAAATGATCAGCATGTTCGAATAATAAGAAGGCAGAACAGTTGAAACTGGAGCAGCAGCACGGCCAGGTGGACTGGGGACAGCAAGGAGTCATCATGTCAGGTAATCCTGGGGCATGGTCCTAGGGCTCAGGTCCTCCGAGAGAGAGAAGGAGAGAATTAGAGAACGCACACTTAGATTCACACAGGACACCGAATAGGACAGGAGAAGTACTCCAGATATAACAAACTGACCCTAGCCCCCGACACATAAACTACTGCAGCATAAATACTGGAGGCTGAGACAGGAGGGGTCAGGAGACACTGTGGCCCCATCCGAGGACACCCCGGACAGGGCCAAACAGGAAGGATATAACCCCACCCACTTTGCCAAAGCACAGCCCCCACACCACTAGAGGGATATCTTCAACCACCAACTTACCATCCTGAGACAGGGCCGAGTATAGCCCACAAAGATCTCCGCCATGGCACAACCCAAGGGGGGGCGCCAACCCAGACAGGATGACCACATCAGTGAATCAACCCACTCAGGTGACGCACCCCTTCCAGGGACGGCATGAGAGAGCCCCAGTAAGCCAATGACTCAGCCCCTGTAATAGGGTTAGAGGCAGAGAATCCCAGTGGAAAGAGGGGAACCGGCCAGGCAGAGACAGCAAGGGCGGTTCGTTGCTCCAGAGCCTTTCCGTTCACCTTCCCACTCCTGGGCCAGACTACACTCAATCATATGACCGACTGAAGAGATGAGTCTTCAGTAAAGACTTAAAGGTTGAGACCGAGTTTGCGTCTCTGACATGGGTAGGCAGACCGTTCCATAAAAATGGAGCTCTATAGGAGAAAGCCCTGCCTCCAGCTGTTTGCTTAGAAATTCTAGGGACAATTAGGAGGCCTGTGTCTTGTGACCGTAGCGTACGTGTAGGTATGTACGGCAGGACCAAATCAGAGAGATAGGTAGGAGCAAGCCCATGTAATTCTTTGTAGGTTAGCAGTAAAACCTTGATATCAGCCCTTGCTTTGACAGGAAGCCAGTGTAGAGAGGCTAGCACTGGAGTAATATGATCAAATTTTTTGGTTCTAGTCAGGATTCTAGCAGCCGTATTTAGCACCAACTGAAGTTTATTTAGTGCTTTATCCGGGTAGCCGGAAAGTAGAGCATTGCAGTAGTCTAACCTAGAAGTGACAAAAGCATGGATTAATTTTTCTGCATCATTTTTGGACAGAAAGTTTCTGATTTTTGCAATGTTACGTAGATGGAAAAAAGCTGTCCTTGAAATGGTCTTGATATGTTCTTCAAAAGAGAGATCAGGGTCCAGAGTAATGCCGAGGTCCTTCACAGTTTTATTTGAGACGACTGTACAACCATTAAGATTAATTGTCAGATTCAACAGAAGATCTCTTTGTTTCTTGGGACCTAGAACAAGCATCTCTGTTTTGTCCGAGTTTAAAAGTAGAAAGTTTGCAGCCATCCACTTCCTTATGTCTGAAACACATGCTTCTAGCAAGGGCAATTTTGGGGCTTCACCATGTTTCATTGAAATGTACAGCTGTGTGTCATCCGCATAGCAGTGAAAGTTAACATTATGTTTTCGAATAACATCCCCAAGAGGTAAAATATATAGTGAAAACAATAGTGGTCCTAAAACGTAACCTTGAGGAACACCGAAATTTACAGTTGATTTGTCAGAGGACAAACCATTCACAGAGACAAACTGATATCTTTCCGACAGATAAGATCTAAACCAGGCCAGAACTTGTCCGTGTAGACCAATTTGGGTTTCCAATCTCTCCAAAAGAATGTGGTGATCGATGGTATCAAAAGCAGCACTAAGGTCTAGGAGCACGAGGACAGATGCAGAGTCTCGGTCCGATGCCATTAAAATGTCATTTACCACCTTCACAAGTGCCGTCTCAGTGCTATGATGGGGTCTAAAACCAGACTGAAGCATTTCGTATACATTGTTTGTCTTCAGGAAGGCAGTAAGTTGCTGCGCAACAGCCTTTTCTAAAATTTTTGAGAGGAATGGAAGATTCGATATAGGCCGATAGTTTTTTATATTTTCTGGATCAAGGTTTGGCTTTTTCAAGAGAGGCTTTATTACTGCCACTTTTAGTGAGTTTGGTACATACACATCCGGTGGATAGAGAGCCGTTTATTGTGTTCAACATAGGAGGGCCAAACACAGGAAGCAGCTCTTTCAGTAGTTTAGTTGGAATAGGGTCCAGTATGCAGCTTGAAGGTTTAGAGGCCATGATTATTTTCATCATTGTGTCAAGAGATATATTACTAAAACACTTGAGCGTCTCTCTTGATCCTAGGTCCTGGGAGAGTTGTGCAGACTCAGGACAACTGAGCTTTGAAGGAATACGCAGATTTAAAGAGGAGTCCGTAATTTGCTTTCTAATAATCATAATCTTTTCCTCAAAGAAGTTCATGAATTTATCACTGCTAAAGTGAAAGTCATCCTCTCTTGGGGAATGCTGCTTTTTAGTTAGCTTTGCGACAGTATCAAAAAGGAATTTCGGATTGTTCTTATTTTCCTTAATTAAGTTTGAAAAATCGGATGATCGAGCAGCAGTAAGGGCTCTTCGGTACTTCCAGTTTGGTGTGGCGCCATTTCCGTTCCAATTTTCTGGAAGCTTGCTTCAGAGCTCGGGTATATCAGGACAGTGATCACTCACCTCGGATTAGACTAAGATTAATTCTTCAACAAGTAGGATGCACAGGATATACTGCTAACACCCGACAAGGCCAACATCCCCATTATTGGCAAGAGAAAGAGACGCAGGTAAAGAGGACACAGAGCAGGGTGCATCGTAAGGATCCACAGAAGGTGAGTGGGAAAGCTGCCGTTACAGTCAATATTACTTGCCAATGTACAATCATTGGACAATAAATTAGACGTGGAAAGATCTCGAATATTATACCAACGGGACATCAACGACTGTAACATCTTATGTGTCATGGAATCGTGGCTGAATGATGACATGGATATTCAGCTAGCAGGATATACGCTGCACCAGCTAGATACAACAGCACACTCCGGTAAGACGAGCAGGGCGGTCTGTGCATATTTGTAAACAACAGCTGGTGGACGAAATCTAAGGAAGTCTCTAGATTTTGCTTGCCTGAAGTAGAGAATCTTATGATAAACTGTAGACCACACTATTTGCCAAGAGAGTTTTCAGCTATACTTTTCATGGCTGTTTATTTACCACCACAGACAGATGCTGGCACTAAGACCGCACTCAGTCAGCTGAATCAGGAAATAAGCAAACAGGAAACCGCTCACCCAGAGGCGGCACTCCTAGTGGCCAGAAACTTTAATGCAGGGAAACTTAAATCAGTTTTACCTAATCTCTATCAGCATGTTAATGTGCAACCAGAGGGGAAAAAATCTAGATCACCTTTATTCCACACACAGAGTACAAAGCTCTCCCTCGTCTTCCATTTGGTAAATCTGACCACCATTCTATCCTCCTGATTCCTGCTTACAAGCAAAATTTCAAGCAAGAAGCACCAGTGACTCGGTCTATAAAAAAGTGGTCAGATGAAGCAAATGCTAAACTACAGGACTGTTTTGCTATCACAGACTGAAAAATGTTCCAGGATTCTTCCGATTGCATTGAGGAATACACCACATCTGTCACTGGCTTAACAATAAGTGTATTGAGGACTTCATCCCCACAGTGACTGTACATACATACCCCAATCAGAAGCCATGGATTACCGGCAACATTCCCACTGAGCTAACGGGTAGAGCTGCCGCTTTCAAGGTGAGGGACTCTAACCCGGAAGCTTATAAGAAATCCTGCTATGCCCTCCGATGAACAGGCAAAGTGCCAATGCAGGGCTAAGATTGAATGGTACTACACTGGCTCCGACGCTCGTCTTATGTGGCAGGGCTTGCAAACTGTTACAGACTGCAAAGGGAGCTGCCCAGTGACACGAGCCTTCCAGATGAGCTAAATAACTTCTATGCTCGCTTCGAGGCAAGCAACACTGAGGCATGCATGAGAGCATCAGCTGTTCCAGATGACTGTGTGATCATGCTCTCCGTAGCTGACATTCACAAGGCCGCAGGGCCAGACAGTGCTCTGGGCATGTGCTGACCAACAGGCAATTGTCTTCACTGACATTTTCAACATATCCCTGATTGAGTCTATAATACCAACATGTTTCAAGCATGTTTCAAGCAGTCCCTGTGCCCAAGAACACTAAGGCAACCTGCCTAAATGACTACAGACCTGTAGCACTCACGTCCATAGCCATGAAGTGCTTTGAAAGGCTGGTAATGACTCACATCAACACCATTATCCCAGAAACCCTAGACCTACTCCAATTTGCATACCGCCCAAACAGATCCACAGATGATGCAATCTCTATTACACTCCACACTGCCCTTTCCCACCTGGACAAAAGGAACACCTATGTGAGAATGCTATTCACTGACTACAGCTCAGCGTTCAACATCATAGTACCCTCAAAGCTCATCACTAAGCTAAGGATCCTGGGACTAAACACCTCCCTCTGTAACTGGATCCTGGACTTCCTGACGGGCTGCCCCCAGGTGGTGAGGGTAGGTAGCAACACATCTGCCATGCTGATCCTCAACACTGGAGCCTCTCAGGGGTGCATGCTCAGTCCCCTTCTGTACTCCCTGTTCACCCATGACTGCGTGGCTAGGCACGACTCCAACACCATCATTAAGTTTGCAAACAACACAACAGTGGTAGGCCTGATCACCGACAACGACGAGACAGCCTATAGGGAGGAGGTGTGAGTGTTGACGAGGACAAGGCTGGAGATCAGTCTGTCATGCTGATTGAGTTCAAATAACATACTGGAAGCTTCAAAATGAGGGTGGTGCTTGGAATCATTGTTCTTCCTCTGTCAACCATGGTTACCTGGAAGGAAACATGTGCCGTCATCATTGCTTTGCACAAAAAGGGCTTCAAAGGCAAGGACATTGCTGCCTGTAAGATTGCACCTAAATCAACCATTTATCAGATAATTAAGATCTTCTAGGAGAGCGGTTCAATGTTGTGAAGGCTTCAGGGCGCCCAAGAAAGTCCAGCAAGCGCCAGGACAGTCTCCTAAAGTTGATTCAGCTGCGGGATCGGGGCACCACCAGTACAGAGCTTGCTCAGGAATGGCAGCAGGCAGGTGTAAGTGCATCTGCACGCACAGTGAGGCGAAGACTTTTGGAGGATGGCCTGGTGTCAAGAAGGGCAGCAAAGAAGCCACTTCTCTCCAGGAAAAACATCAGGGACAGACTGATATTCTGCAAAAGGTACAGGGATTGGACTGCTGAGGACTGGGGTAAAGTCATTTTCTCTGATGAATCCCCTTTCTGATTTTTTGTGGCATCCAGAAAAAAGCTTGTCCGGAGAAGACAAGGTGAGCGCTACCATCAGTCCTGTGTCATGCCAACGGTAAAGCATCCTGAGACCATTCATGTGTGGGGGTGCTTCTCAGCCTAGGGAGTGGGCTCACTCACAATTTTGCCGAAGAACACAGCCATGAATAAAGAATGGTACCAACACATCCTCCGAGAGCAACTTCTCCCAACCATCCAGGAACAGTTTGGTGACGAACAATGCCTTTTCTAGCATGATGGAGCACCTTGCCATAAGGCAAAAGTGAGAACTAAGTGGCTTGGGGAACAAAACATCAATATTTTGGGTCCATGGCCAAGAAACTCCCCAGACCTTAATCCCATTGAGAACTTGTGGTCAATCCTCAAGAGGTGGGTGGACAAACAAAAACCCACAAATTCTGACAAACTCCAAGCATTGATTATGCAACAATGGGCTGCCATCAGTCAGGATGTGGCCCAGAAGTTAATTGACAGCCTGCCAGGGCGGATTGCAGAGTTCTTGAAAAAGAAGGGTCAACACTGCAAATATTAACTCTTTGCATCAACTTCATATAATTGTTAATAAAAGCCTTTGACACTTATGAAATGCTTGTAATTATTCTTCAGTTTTCCATAGTAACATCTGACAAAAATATCTAAAGACACTGAAGCAGCAAACTTTGTGAAAATTAATATTTGTGTCATTCTCAAAACTTTTGGCTGTACATATTATCTAAATTAGCCCGACTAACCGGTGCTTGTATATAGCGTCTCTACTGTATATAGCCTCTCTACTGTATATAGCCTCTCTACTGTATATAGTCTCTCTACTGTATATAGCCTCTCTACTGTATATAGCCCCTCTACTGTATATAGCCTCTCTACTGTATATAGCCTCGCTACGGTTATTTTTCACTGTATTGTTACTGTTGTTTTTTTAATTCTTTACTTATCTATTGATCACCTAATACCTATTTTTAACTTAGAAATTGCACTGTTGGTTAGGGCCTGTAAGTAAGCATTTCACTGTAAGGTCTACTACACCTGTTGTATTCGGCACACGTGACAAATAAACTTTGATTTGATCTGATTTGACACTTCAAAACTCCTGAAGAGGCAAAGAGTTTTTTGAAGTACAATCATGGCCACTGAGAAATAGACCAATGACTAAAATAGATTATTGTTGTTACTAATGAAGGTAAGACAACCTATAGCTGCTATCGAATGACCCACCCTCCCTGACAAATGTCATTATAGCCGTCTAGTTTGTATTTATTTTCTTTTAGCTGAGAGAGGGATAGGCCCTACAGCATATCCTAGGCCTACTAACGTTTTAGCCTACTTTATTTCCCCTTTTATGTCAAGTGAGAGAATGAACCATTTACAGCCTGTTATCTTGTCTGTAGAACATATAGGATATTGGCAGACAAAGTGATCAGACACTGTCAATTTATATTAGGCCTATAGCCTACTTTTGTTATTTGTATTTCTAATTTTCACATAGGCCTTCACCATTGATAGCCATTGATTACGACACATCTACACACCTAACGAGAGGTTCAGTGTGTCCATTTTATGCCTATGGTTATGACTGCCTTATCCTGTTGTTACGGATACAAGTATCCTGTGTGTGTATCCTGTGTGTGTGTGTGTTTCTTTTCTCTCCTTCTCCCCTCACAGGTGAAAAATCATCACTCCCCAATCAGTTACCAATCATCAATCAGAAGACACACCTCCTCCTGTTTCCTACCCAATCACAGTTCCTTTCCCTTGGTTTAAAAACCCTGTCAGTTGTTTGCTCTAGAGCTCAATCTCTCTGTAAATGCCATGTCTGTAGGTCTCGCTGTTTCACTCTCTCTTTGTGTATTGACCTCTCTTTTGTTTGAGCACCTTCATAGCACTTTCATCACCTGTGAGTATTGTTTTTGGTTATGGTGTTTGTTTGCTGGTGGGAAAAGGGGGAACCAAGACAAGTCGCCCATGGGCATACACTACCCGTAGGTAAACTTTGTTAAATACACTAGTAAGAACTGGGCGAACCACCCACTGTATTTTTGGTTAGTTAGCTATTGTTGAAATAGGCTAGTCTAGCTTAGGGGTGTTTTTGAATACTTATTGTTTCTTTCCTGGGTCCAGCTCAGCCCCTTTTCCTGCTCCCCCCCCATGACTGTTTATTAATAAACCCTGAGTTTGACGGTAGATTGCGGTTGTCGTAGTTATTTCGTTCTCACTTTTACTTTGTCACTATTAGAATTTGTATGAGTTATGTTACGGGTCTCATTACCATCCCCCCCTAGACTGTCGGGCCAAAAGGGATTCGTTACACTGTTTATTTCATTTTAATAATAACAAACTTATCCTATAGATCCCTCTTAGGAATTTGCTCCCTCATTTCGGTTTTATTTAGTCCAAACGATTAGTCCTATGTCCTTTGGGGTATGTATTTGTAGGCTGGGCTATTGATTTTATTTACTTAATTTCTCCCTCTTTTTTACTGTGGTCTGGATGGGGGCTAGGTTGTCACTTGCCTGATTCTCTCCGCCCCGCATTAAGTATTTTTTTTTATTTCTCTTTTGGGAGACGTTGCGATCTGTTCCCATTTTTCGGAACACAGAATTGTGACTGAGCGTGGGGTTAACAGATCCAACAGGATATGTTGAGTTTGGCAACTCGGCTGGGGTTTTCGTAGGGTAATTTCCTGCTGGAAGATGAACCTCCGGCCCAGTCTCAAACCTCTTAGAGACTGAAACAGGTTTCCCTTAAGAATTTCCCTCTATTTAGCGCCATCCATCATTCCTTCACTTATGACCAGTTTCCCAGTCCCTGCCGATGAAAAACATCCCCACAGCATGATGCTGCCACCACCATGCTTCACTGTGGGGATGGTGTTCCCAGGGTGATGAGAGGTGTTGGGTTTGAGCCAGACAGTGTTTTCCTTGATGTCCAAAAAGCTACTTTTTAATCTCATCTGACGAGTAATTTCTTCCATATGTTTGGGGGAGTCTCCCACATGCCTTTTGGCGAACACCAAGCGTGTTTGCTTATTAGTTTCTTTAAGCAATGGCTTTTTTTCTGGCCACTCTTCCGTAAAGCCCAACTCTGTGGAGTGTACGACTTAAATTGGTCCTATGGACAGATACTCCAATCTCCACTGTGGAGCTTTGCAGCTCTTTCAGGGGTAATCTTTGGTCTCTTTGTTGCCTCTCTGATTAATGACCTCCTTGCCTGGTCAGTGAGTTTTGGTGGGTGGCCCTCTCTTGGCAGGTTTGTTGTGGTGCCATATTCTTTACATTTTTGAATAATGGATTTAATGGTGCTCCCATGGGATGTTCAAAGTTTGGGATATTTTTTTATAACCCAACCCTGATCTGTACTTCTCCACAGCTTTGTCCCTGATCTGTTTGGAGAGCTCCTTGGTCTTCATGGTGCCGCTTGCTTAGTGGTGTTGCAGACTCTGGGTCCTTTCAGAACAGGTGTGTGTATATATACTGAGATCATGTGACACTTAGATTGCACACAGGTGCACTTTATTTAACTAATTATGCGACTTCTGAAGGTAATTGGTTGCACCAGATCTTATTTAGGAGCTTCATAGCAAAGGGGGTGAATACATATGCACGAACCACTTTTCTTCACTGTGGTTTTTTTCATTTCACTTCACCAATTTTGACTATTTTGTGTGTGTCCATTACATGAAATCCAAATGCATATCCATTTAAATTACAGGTTGTAACACAACAAAATAGGAAAAACAGCAAGGGGGATGAATACTTTTGCAAGGCACTTGTACCATGTTGTTATCATGTTGTGTTGCTGCCATGCTATGTTGTTGTAGGTCTCTCTTTATGTAGTGTGTTCGTGATGTGTGTGTTGTCCTAAATTTTTATTTTATTTACTTTTATTTTTAATCCACGTCCTCACAGGAGGCCTTTTGCCTTTTGGTAGGCTGTCATTGTAAATAAGAGTTTGTTCTTAACTCACTTGCCTATTTAAATAAGGGTTACATAAAATAATAAAAGTCCCCACCAGAAACCCTAGATCGGCAAAGATGTTGAACTCTCTTACTAAAGAGATGAGACTGATATATATCTGGAGAGAGACTTATAGCTCATCTATGGACTACACATACTACTGTAATGTCCATAACACCTACTCCTGTATAGATTACATTTTTATCCAAAAGTGTTCCATACATTCTGCCCCTTGTACAATCGGACCCATAGCACTTTCAGATCACGCCTTTGCATGCCTCCACTTTGACCTCTGTAAAAACATCCCGAGGTCAAAGAGCTGTAAATTCAACACCTTAATGTTATCAAACAAAGCATTCCATATATTGGTTACTATATCGATAGGCAACTACACACAAGACATCAAAGACTCTCCTGTTTCTCTGGCCACAATGTGGGATGCTGCCAAAGCCACACTAAGAACTCATCTAATTGTATATGCTTCCTCTAAGAAAAAAAGCAATGGAAGCACACAGGTTAGATCTTGAGAGGGAGCTGGAATGCTGCGAAAAAAGTACATAAACAATCCCCAGACAGCGCCTCCTGGAGTCATCTTAAAGTAACCCAAACTAAACTTGGATTATACTCGGGAGACATACCAGAAATACCATGAGTATAGCAATAGGCCTCTAGATTGCTTCCTTACCAATTTAAAAAAAAAAAAGAGCAGTCAGAGCGTACAATCATGGCCATCTGAACAGCAGATGGCGAGGTCACATATGATCCAAATGAGATACATTTACCTTTCATGATTTTTACTGCTAATTATATACTTCTGAAAGAAAAGATACGGATGCAGAACTCCATTCCTGCCTAGAGGGAATCTTGCAACCAAAACTATCAGAGACCGACCAAGAAGATCTCAACTCCCATTTTACTTCTGAAGAGGTCCTAGAGGCAATTATCTCCATGCCACCTCACAAGACCCCAGGCCCAGACGGATTTCTCAGAGTTCTACAAAGCTTTTTGGCCCCAGCTAAGCCCTATTTTCATGCCAACGCTGGATGACTTTTACAAAAACAGTGCTCTCCCAGACTCTATGTACACAGCCCGCATTACAGTGTTGCTCAAAAAAGACAATTACCCTCTATCCTGCTCGTCCTTCCAGCCCATAAACTTTTTGAATTTCAACTATAAAATAATTACCACATTGCTTGCTAAAAGAGTAAACAATCTTCTTACCAAAATATTACAAGCGGACCAAACTGGATTTATTAGAGACAGGTACTCTTCTGATAACATCCATCGTCTTTTTGATATTATAGATCAAGTAAACGAACAGACGACCCCTGTCCTGCTGGTTTCACTGGATTCTGAGAAGGTGTTCCACACCCCTGTCTTGTTGGTTCACTGTATGCTGAGAAGGTGTTCCACGCCCCTGTCCTGCTGGCTTTACTGGATGCTGGGAAGGTGTTCCACGCCCCTGTCTTGTTGGTTCACTGTATGCTGAGAAGGTGTTCCACGCCCCTGTCCTGCTGGCATTACTGGATGCTGGGAAGGTGTTCCACGCCCCTGTCCTGCTGGCTTTACTGGATGCTGGGAAGGTGTTCCACGTCCCTGTCCTGCTGGCATTACTGGATGCTGGGAAGGTGTTCCACGCCCCTGTCCTGCTGGCTTTACTGGATGCTGAGAAGGCGTTCGACAGGATGGAGTGGAGCTTTCTGTTCTCAGTCTTAGAAAAGTTCAATATGGGCCCAAACTTTATTAAATGGATTAAGTCCCCATATTCTCATTCAAATGCCTAACGGTCTGAATACTGACAGATTCCCTTTGGGACGTGGCACAAGACAAGGATGCTTCCTGTCCCCCTTGCTCTATTTGTTGTGGGCGGAGCCTTTGGCGGAGTTGATAAGGGGCAATCCAAGTATTATGGGTGTTTCTGCAGGCGGCCTTCAGTACCTCTAAAAGTGGAACCTGTATGCATGTATTTCGGAGTTGTAGAGAGATTATCAGATTTTGCCAATCTATACATACTGCTGCACAGAAAATATTAGATGTACAGTTTTATATGACCCTGTGTCTCTAAATGCTTAATGCCCAGCAGGACTTTGTTCTTGAGCCAGACAGAGAAAGAGACAGCCCAGGTTTGATAGACTCTGGTATCCACTACTCAACTATATTTGAAATTGGACAGAGAGAATGGGGTGATTTGGGAAATTAGTGTATATACATGTTGTGTCAGATGCTGTAAAAAAATGATTTGCTCATTGTCTCAGCTGAAGCTGGAAATAGCTAACATGATCCCAGATGGTGCTGCTGGAAATAGCTAACATGATCCCAGATGGTGCTGCTGCAAATTTGTTGTTTTGTTCAATATTTTATACTACTATTTATATCTGCCACATCCGTGGATGTGGAATGTGTTTTGTTTGTGGATTGAAAAACAAGAAAACGTATAAAATCTCAGAACCATGCAGCTCAAAGATGCACTGTCCTATTTCAGTCTATAATAATTGTCAGAGGTGGTTTGGTGTAGGACCCTTGTGTGATGTGTACCCTTGCCTGAGACCTGAAGATATGTGTTAGCTCTCTTTGCTAATGCTTTGGCATATAACACAGTATTGTGGCATCCAATCAGTCCCAAACACAAACGATGGCCTCCGCTCAGTTAAAACCACTAAACCAGGTGTCTGGGATAAATCCACTGCATTCTTCCTACTCAGCTATTTGAAGGTAGAAATGTTACATATAGCTCCCAAATAAACAAAAGAGTAATTAGTTGACTTAAACACTTGGCCTAAGTAGCATAGGCTGTTGGCAAATGTAAAATATTAATTATTGGTAACTATCAGGAAACGACACTATACCATTACCATGTAATTGCTGAGTACATATCAGGTAGAGAACAGTAAAATAAATCTTGTCTGTCTGAAAGGTTCTGATCAGCTTCAGTAAAATATGACATTTGATTTTATGATTGGATCTGTCCATCCTATTTGTTTAGGGAGTTTTTATTAGGTTGCTAGGCAGAGAGAGAGGGGTGGAGGTATAGCGAGCGGGAATATCAGTTACTCACCCCTCCCAGTCCCAGCTCCCTCCCACTCCAACTATTAATAATAACCACAGAGGTCCGTATTAGACTGAACACTGGGTTATTCATAGGACTTACCATTAGGCCGTGAGACATGAATTGTGCCTGTGTGCCATTCAAAGGGTGAATGGGAAAGACAAAAGTTTTAAGTGTCTTTGAATGGGAGAAGGTAGTAGGTGCCGGTTTGAGTGTGTCAAAAATTGCAACGCTGCTGGGTTTCCCGTGTGTATCGGAACGGTCCACCAGCCAGAGGACATCCAGCCAACCTGATACAACTGGAATCAACATGGGCCAGCATCCCTGTGGAACTCTTTCGACACCCTGACGAATTGAGGCTGTTCGGAGGGAAAATGGGGTCTCAACTCAATATTAGAAAGGTGTTCCTAATGTTCTGTATACGCTCAGTGTATACACGTACTGCGACATGCACGCGTGCCCACGCACACACACAGAGTTACAGAGGAAAGCCCCTTCATACACACACACACAGTTTTAGTGCATCTAACAATCTCAAAACAATTTTGAGCAATGAACAATCTCACTTAATTTGAGATGTCATCTCATTTCCAACTACTACAGAAACGACAGTTCCTTCCTGTGTGTGTTAGTCAATCTGACTCCACTATGAGGAACCTATAGGTCACTTTTTCCTACTCAATGCACATGACTGTAGTGTAAGCATAGCCGTATATGGCTATTTCTGTGTCAGTTACATAAATATGTATAGAGGACTCTAATAACCAAAAGTCCGTTTTAGCATAGGCAGCACAATAGGGCTTTCACCATTTTGAAGTAGTCAACTGGGTGGGACTTCTTATGGGTTAAAGAAAGATCACATAATTCCATCCAGGTTATGAGGGGGGATCAGCCAATGAATTATAATTGAGAGCAAACATTCCAGACTGCAGGTGGCAGTAACTCGCCAACCTTGGCCTTGATACCTTCTCCACCCTCAGCAGGACGGACACAACCAGATGCATCCGGTTTTCAGGGGGAATGGAAAGAGAGCCTGTGTCATGACTTCCTCTTTTTGATCAAGGCAACACTCCAGCTTAACTCCTCATCCACATTTACTGGATTGGTTGAACAGTGCAAAAGAGAACCTCCTCACACAGTTTTCTGAAGAAGAAAAGAAACTGCTCAAAATGTCTAAAAAAACGGTTTTCGCTCTGTCATTATGGGTTATTGTGTGTATTGATGAGGGAAAAACATTTATTTAATCTATTTTAGAATAAGGCTGTAATGTAACATGTGGAAAAAGTGAAGGGGTCTGAATACTTTCTGAATGCACTACATGTCCCTCTCCTCAGATTGTCACTAGTTACCACAGCCACAAAGTCATAATTGGCTATATCATAAAAATTCACAAAAACACATTACATTTTTGGTCTTAATTTAAGGTTAGGCACAAGGTTAGGAGTGTGGTTAAGGTTAGGTTTAAAATCAGATTATAATAAGATAAATTGTAGAAAGAGGCAGAGTTTATGACTGTGGCAACTAGTGATGAGCCTCTCCTCATAAGAAACAAAATTCAGTGATTTTGAATAAAAACACAAAATGCTACTCCTCAGGCGCATATTGACCAATCTGTTTTCACAACATAAAGATTTTCCAGGCTAGCATCTCAAACAACATGGCCGCTGACCAATAAATACTGACCAATAAAAACATTCAGATGGGTGTGACCTGGCACATAAAAGCATATAAATCAGACAAGGATATTCGTACTGAAACAAAACTTGGTACACAGGTTCCAAACACTATCAAGACTCAACATTTGCAAGCACATTCAGATTGACCACACGGTGGCGCTATAACCGACACGTTTATATCTCTTGATCTGTTTGACTCAGAGTGATGGAATTTGGCACACATGCTCAGGGATGAGTCTAGCTTACCGGTAATGTACGGTTCAGTTTGGCCGAATGGTGGCGCTGTTGGACAGGAAAAACATCAATGCAAGCTCATTGGCTTATAGCAGCAATATTGTTTGAGCTTGTCCTAGAAAATCTTGCGTTTAAAAACATGGGTGTATACAGTGCCTTCGGAAAGTATTCAAACCCCTTGACTTTTCCACATTTTGTTAGGTATTCTAAAATAGATTTTTCTCCCTCAATCTACACACTATACCCCATATTGACAACGCGAAAACAAGTTTAGAAATTTGCTAATTTATAAAAAAATAAAACTGAAATATCACAGTTGAAGCACCTTTGGCAGCGATACCTTTGGGTATGACGCAATAAGCTGGGCACACCTGTATTTGGGATGTTTCTCCCATTCTTCTCTGCAGATCCTCTCAAGCTCTTTCAGGTTGGATGGGGTGCATTAATACACAGCTTTTTTCAGGTCTCTCCAGAGATGTTCGATTGGGTTCAAGTCCGGGCTCTGGCTGGGCCACAAGGACATTCAGAGACTTGTCCCAAAGCCACTCCTGCGTTGACTTGGCTGTGTGCTTAGGGTCGTTGTCCTGTTGGAAGGTGAATCTTCACCCCAATCTTGAGGTCCTGAGGTCTCTGGAGCAGGTTTTATCAAGGATCTCTCTGTACTTTGCTCCGTTCATCTTTCCCTCGATCCTAACTAGTCTCCCAGTCCCTGCCTCTGAAAAACATCCCCACAGCATATTGCCACCACCATGTTTCACCGTAGGGATGGTGCCATGTTTCTTCCAGACATGACGCTTGGCATTAAGGCCAAAGAGTTTAACTTGGTTTCATCAGACCAGAGAATCTTGTTTCTCATGGTCTGAGTGTCCTTTAGGTGCCTTTTGGCAAACTCCAAGCGGGTTGTCATGTGCCTTTTACTGAGGAGTGGCTTCCGTCTGGCCACTCTACCAAAAAGGCCTGATTGGTGGAGTGCTACAGAGATGGTTGTCCTTCTGAAGCTCTGTCAGGGTGACAATAGGGTTCTTGGTCACCTCCCTGACCAAGGCCCTTCTCTCCAGATTGCTCAGTTTGGCTGGGCGGCCAGCTCCAGGAAGAGTCTTGGTGGTTCTTAACTTCTTCGCTCTGACTTGTACTGTCAACTGTGGGGCTATGTAGACAGGTGTGTGTCTTTCCAAATCATGTCCAATCAATTGAATTTACCACAGGTGGACTCCAATCAAGTTGTAGAAACATCTCAAGGATGATCAGTGGAAACAGGATGAACCTGAGGTCAAATTCAAGTCTAATAGCAAAGGGTATGAATACTTATGTAAATAAGGTATCTTTTTTAGGGGGGGCAAAAGTTTCTTTAAACCCGTTTTTGTGTTGTCATTATGGGTTATTGTGTTTGGATTGATGAGGATATATATATGTTTTAATACATTTTAGATCAAGGCTGTAACGTAACACAATTTCAAGGGGTCTGAATAGTTTCCGAAGGCACTGGAAAGGGAATGTACTAAATTTGGTGCAGATCGGTCCAGCTGTTCTCGAGATGAAAGCGTTTAAAATAGTCAACATACATATGGTCCAAAATGTGTCCGATTTGTCCTGATTGTGGCACATTGGGTGAACAGCTTGAACCCTGGCATTACCTAGTTAAATTAAGGTTAAACAAAAAATAATTAATTTGCTGCTTGCAGCTTTAATTATTTGTTGCAATTGCTATTCATATGATTACTACCCTCATTATTATTGCTTGATTACAAACAATCTAGTATATTCCTGTCTTTGACCATCTTTGGTATATGTTTACTTTGACAATGTAAGTGTTTACTTTCCATGTCAATATAATATATTGACTTGAGAGAACACTTATGTAACCAAGGGAACCAGTTTGAATTGTATTCTCGCGAGATGTGAGCAACAGCGCCCTCTGTTTGATTGCCTACGGACGGGGGAAGAAAAGGGAGGGGCGAAGAACCTCCGCGGCTAGCGATAGCAGCAGGCTACACAAACCTATTCCAATATTGGCTACTCCAATAATACACAGGAGTGTTCTTCGAACGCCGACAGAGGACTTCGTAACACCGACTGCTTTTCTGCTCATACCCAACCGGAGAGGTGGTAAAAAACGAGGGACTAACTCCAAAAAGAGGAAAAGCGGCCTATTTTTGTTCCTGATGCCGCCGCTCCAAACTGGCGCGGCTGGCGTAAATATACTCCGGTGCTCTCACGGGCGCTTATTTTACTTCAACAAAGGTTTCCATACTATCTTTCCATCTCCACTACCAGTATACCCCCTCTTATTAGCTATCCTGCGCTAACTGGCTTTACCTTTAGCTCAGTGCGCTAGCAGGAGCCAAGACGGCCTGTTTTGTTTTCGCGGCTTAGCCGCCATGAACCACAGACAACAACAGAATCTGTGTTGCTCGCTAACATTAGCTATCCCTGCCTATGTGCCCCGAATATGCAGGCCAAAAGGAGAGGAGCCAACTTTAGCTAAGAATGCGAATAATAAAACTGCGAATAAGGATGGTGGAAGGAGGGAGAATGAACGAATAAGTTTTAACTATTAACATTAACAAAGCAGCTATTTTTGAATTTGGTACGAAGGTGGCTAGCAGTGTGTAATTGGAGGCCGGAGAAGGAGAAAGAGCGCCACCGACCACACCAGTGACTGTATTGTTGTCGAATAACCAGCGAGGTCTGCTCGCACCACGGATTTCGTGGAAGACATGTGAACGGACTTTGATGAATTTATTCAATTTTGAAAACATTTTTGCTCCAGATTTATTTTTATATAGCTAGCTATGCTATTAATGGGAATTACAGATTTATTTTTATGCCATGATGATCATTTGGGCATATTTTGTGCCATGGAAAAGGGGGAAGCGATAGTCTTAAAGATGGATTGGTTGTGATTATGAACACAGTAATGTAATGTTCAACCCGTACTACCAGATCATATACTTCATGTGTGTGTGTTTTGTAGTTGTGATTTGCTGCATCACACATCAATTTGCCTATTTGGTGCATATAATATACCTTAGCCAAAATAGTGCTGGTGTCAAGCTAAACTAAGTTAGCAGCTAACTACATCACCCATCTATGCCCTCGACACAGCTCGCCTGCTCCCCGCCTCCTTTGGCCAATAATAAAACGGACAAAAAGAGAGTCGCGAGCCCCATCCCCGCTTAACGGGAGCCACGGGACTTTCGTTGAGGTCGGACGTGTGCGTTTGTTTTGCTTTTTTCTCGGACTGGATGTTTCTGTCTCTTGGCTGTTGAGATGAACCCGGTGAATGCGACCACACTGTACGTGTCCGCGTGTCGTTCGGTGCTGCAGTGCGACCCTCGCGACCCACGGGCCCTGGCGGAGCTCTACAAGCTGCTCCCGTTCTTCCGCCAGTCGCTGTCCTGCCTCGTGTGTGGTAGGTGCACTGGTATTATTATTTTAACAGTCTCGGTTCCCCTGTAGATATCCAGCTAGCTGCAATAGCTAACTAACCTAGCTCTCCCCGCCATGACACACCCCCATTTCTATTGAATGTCGGAGCAACTATTTAGCCGATGGCGTAGAGCTGTCTAGTTTCGCAAGCTAGCTACTGCACATTTCACCATGATCCAATAAAATGTATCTCATAGCTATACACACTGATCCAGGGTGGATAATTTGACCGGTTTGTTTGCATGAGTTAGCTATTGAACTGGTTGGTTAGTTCCGCATTCATCATAGCTAGCTAACCTCCCTTCTCCGCCTCCATATGTAACTAAATCACTTTCAGACAGGTGCATGTAGGCAGAAGAGTGTCTCTCCCCCCCCACCCAAAAAATGTATTCATTAAGCATCCATCGTGTGTGCGCAGTCTTTAAAAATGCATCTCTAGATTAACCCCCCAGTGCGGAGCAGATGCAGGAGCTCGGTATAGACTACTAGTGCTTTGTGTTTTCTCCTTTTTTAAATTATTTGGAACGGTTGCCTAAGCATAGATATAGCCTTCCCCGTCACTGTTACAAATTATTAATGAGTATGATGTTCATTCAATAATGGGGTGATGTTTTCCCCTGTTACTCCAGTCCTCACACGCAATGTTTACTTTGACAGGTGCATAGTAGAATACGTATTTTGTTGTGTGTAGGCAGCGACTCGGGTAACTGCCAAAATAAAGCAAACGCCAAGTGTCTTAATAGGGGGTTGGGCCGACACGAGCCAGAACGGCTTCAATGCACCATGGCATATATTCTACAACTATCTTCAAATTAAATTTTATTGGTCACATACACATGCTTAGCAGATGTTAAATGCGAGTGTAGCGAAATGCTTGTGCTTCTAGTTCCGACCATGTAGTAATATCTAACAAGTAATCAAACAATTTCACAACTACCTTATACACACACAAGTGTAGAGGAATGAATAAGAATATGTACATATAAATATATGGATGAGCGCTGGCCGAAAGGCATAGGCAAGATGCAGGTAGATGGTATAGAGTACAGTATATACATATGAGATGAGTAATATAGGGTATGTAAACATGATATAAAGTGGCATCTTGAACTCTATTGGAAGGATGCAACACCCTCTTCCATGAGAAATTCCATAGTTTGGTGTCTTGTTGATGGTGGTGGAAAACACCAAGGCGCTGCTCCTTATTAATATCCCATAAGTATTCAATTGGGTTGAGATGGCATATGGTTTACATCAAACAATTCAGTGACCACTCGTGCCCTGTGGGTAGACAAAATAATGGCATCCTGGCATTTTTATACATTACCCTATGCATGATGGTATGTTAATTGTCAAATGTATTATTATTATTTTACCTTTATTTAACCAGGTAGGCCAGTTGAGAACAAGTTATCATTTACATTAAACCAGGAACCACACCTGTGTGGAAGCACCTGCTTTCAATATATTTTGTAGCTCTCATTTACTCAAGTGTTTCCTTTATTTTGTCAGATACCTGTACATTTGATTTTTGGTGCCATAAAACTGCAGTCTTGTTTAAACTTTTTGTTGCACACTTTCATTATATTTTTTCAATTTAGAGTATATTAATTAATTGTGTGTGTGTGACGAGTAGAGGATACATCCTAGTCTGTCCTGTATCTAAGGCATGTTTGTTGTCCTTTATAAATGGAACTCCCTTCATCCCTCCCTCCCACAAGCCCCCTCAGCTGCCGTCCCTAACAACCGGCGTAGCTAAGGAAGCTGCTTTCAAAGCACAGCTGTCATCAAGCCTTGCAGAGGCATTCGGTCTTGAGCTGCCTCTTAGTTTTACCTTTTATAAATGGTTGAAATAAGCATACAGAATAGGAACCCTCTACACTTACTAACTTGAACCATGTTAAACTACACAGAACAAAAATATGTAAGCACATGTAAAGTGTTGGTCTCATGTTCTGATATGAAAAATCCCAGAAATGTTCCATACGCACAAAAAAATGTATTTCTCTCAAATATTATGCACAAATTTGTTTTCGTCCTTGTTAGTGAGCATTTATCCTTTTCCAAGATAATCCGTCCACCTGACAGGTGTGGCATATTAAGAAGCTGATTAAACAGCATGATCATTGCACAGGTTCACCTTGCGCTAGGGACAATTAAAGGCAACTTTAAAATGTGCCGTTTTGTCACACAACACAATGCCACAGATGAGGAGTATTTATGTCTGTAATAAAGCACTTTTGTGGAGAAAAACTCATTTGTATTGCCTGGGCCTGGCTCCCCAGTGGTTGGTCCTGGCTGCCAAGTGGGTGGGCCTATGCTCTCCATGGCTCAACCATGGCTGCACCCCAGCCCACTTATGTGGAATCCAAAGAAATCCATAGATTAGGGCCTAATTTATTTCAATTGACTGATTTCCTTATATGAACTGTTACTCGGTAAAATCTTTGAAATTGTTGCATGTTTTGTTTACATTTTTGTTCAGTATATTAAGATGGCAAAGGGGTTAATTTAAACCTTTTATGATTTAAAGTCGTTACACTTAATTGATATGCTGTTGCTTTGGTGTTGTGCTCATTGCATTAGAGTTGAATATTCAGAGCTGGACAGCAATTGAATTAATCACTTTTATATATAGCCCACCTCAATACTCATATCAGTCCACCGCTAAGCTTCATATCATTGACTTGTTATGAATAATTATGGCTCCTGTTTATGGTTTGAGTTGTCATGTTGTATGGACGGTTATAATGCTGCTGCGGGAGTGATTTCCCTCAATGGTTCCTACCCAGTTGAATAAAGGATAAGTCAATGTTGTCTTGCCATAAATGACATCTAACTTTTCTCTGTCCAGGTAACCTGCTGCAGGACCCCATAGCACCCACTAACTCCCAGTGCCAGCACTATGTGTGTCGGGGCTGTAAGGGCCAAAGGATGCTGCTAAAGCCGTCCTGTTCCTGGTGTAAAGACTACTCCCGCTTCCAGGAGAACAGGCAGCTCTCCTTATTGGTCCACTGCTACAGGAAACTCTGCCTCTACATCGCCCAATCACCGCTCGCCCCGCACATCGCCAGTGCAGCCAGCGATTCGCCCGACCTCCTCGCCATTCTTAATGAGGGCCTTTCATTGGCCGAAAGCGGGCAGGAAGGGGAGGACACTGCGAGCCAGTCTCCCCCGACGGCCCCCTCAACGTCTGGCCTCAGACCTGATGAGGCTCCGGCTGAAGAGGAGAGGCAGGAGGGCCTTAGCCCTGTGGGCGGGGTTAATGGGCTGCATGACTGTAACGGCCTGACCAATCAGGACGTGCCACCACCTGTTACCTTAGCTACAGGGGGAGGTGTTCTGAAGCAGGAGAGCTTGGGTGAGGAGCTACCTGTGTGTGTTGGCATGTTAGGTAGTGGGGAGGTGGGACTTTGTGACATAAGCACATTTGGGGAGGAGCTTAATAAACATGGCGGAGATACGCTGTTGTTGAGCGTGGAGGAGGTTCTTAGGACCCTGGAGCCCGAACCTGAACCGCCTGACCCCCAGCCAGACTTTCCCTTTGTTCCCCCCCACAACGGATCTTACTGCCATCCTACCTGTGACTCCCCTTGCCTCACCCCCTCCCTCCCCCAGAGAACATCCCTAGACTTCCCCTGCCTCTCCCCCAGCCCATCCCTGTTCTCTCCCGCCTACCCCCTCGCTGCCACCGCAAGCGTTCACGCTCTGAGAGCGACAGTGAGAAGGTGCAGCCCCTCCCCATCGCCAGCATCCTCAGAGGCTCACCCCTGAGCACCACCAACGCCTCTCACCTTCCCAACCCAGCCACCACTGTCAAACGGGAGCCCAAACTTCACTCCGCCATCACCCCGCCTCACCTGGCACCCGTGCCCAACGGCGGGCCTCCAAAGTTGGGAAAGACAATGCTGGTGTCATCCAAGGGCCTGAAGAAGAGCCTGGAGCACCACGGGGGCCCTAAGAAGGCCTACTCCAAGGCCAGGCAGGGAGTCCCCAAGCCCCGCGCCCAGCCCCGTGACCGCCTGCCACCCCACGGCCATGCTCACCCTCTCTCTCACCCGCCCAGCCCCTCCAAGCCCCTGTACAAGAAGCCGGTGGAGAAGAAGGGCTGTAAGTGTGGGAGAGCCACTCAGAACCCCTCTGTTCTCACCTGCAGAGGGCAGCGCTGCCCCTGCTACTCAAACCGCAAGGTGAGTTACTATGGCTTGGTCTGAAATGACATTGTTCCCCTGTCCACATTTAGTTCACTGATTGTAAATTATAATAATATGAATATTTCTCCAAGGCATGTCTGGACTGTATCTGCCGCGGCTGCCAGAACTCCTACATGGCAAACGGGGAGAAGAAGCTGGAGGCGTTTGCGGTTCCAGAGAAGGCTCTAGAACAGACGCGGCTCACACTTGGCATCAACCTCACCTCCATCACCGCTGCTGCCCTGCGCAGCCCGGCAACCAGCAACACCCCACATGGCAACCAGCTCATCACCACGGCAACAGGAGCATCTGGGGTGACGGGAGTGTCCTTCCTGTCCAGTGTGGCGGCGGGTCATGAGGACAGGGGGTTTGATGATTCGCTGGACATGAGGTTCGACTGTTGAAGACATGTCCTCCTCAGACATTATTGACCAATGGGCTGTGAAGAGGGACCTGGAGGGGCGGGGTTAAGAATAAGGCAGCTACTGTGACGGGCGGGAGAGGAAGTGTGACTAAGAGACACATGCACACTGTCCAGCCAGCGCCCGGAATGTGCTTTTGGTCTTACGTACTGATGATGGAGGAAGAGGGATATCGTTACTGTATGTTCAGAGATTTCATTTTGTGAGGGTTAGAAGTTTTGTTTTGTACTATCAGTGATGTGTAGGGCATGACGTTTCGGCCTGAGATGGACTTGTCGCACTCTTTGTCAGGGGGAGGAGGGGTGGTTCAGTGAAAAGTGAGTGTCCCAAAAGGCATCCTATTCCCTAGATAGTGCACTATTTTTGGTTAGGGCCTCAGTCCACTAGATGGGTAATATGGTGTTGTTTGAGGCTGGCCCTGGGTTTGCAGGACCCAGACACAGACATCCATAGACTGGCTGTAATTTATGAACTTTTGTTTTTGTACACAGAACTTATCAAATTCCATTTAAAAGGACATTTTATGATATATTTTATAAGTTACATTAACAACAAACATTTGCAGTATTTATTGGAGGTCACCTAACCTGGGTAGCGGTTGGCCACACCCATGCCAGCTGCCAGCCTATTAGATCCAGTGTGGGCGGTTCTGTCTAAATTATGTCGCTGTCCTGTTAGTGCTAGTTTCTGCTGTCTCCAACTGTCCTTTGGTTTCATTTTCCCTCTGGGCATTTAAAAACCTGTAATATAAGTGTAACATATTTCCACAAAAAAGAAAATCAAAACCTAAGATGTGTCTCTCTTTTCCACATTCAAACAGAAATCATATCAGACTATTTCAAGTCCAATAAGATAATCACAATTCACTTTAAGTAATGTAAAGTGAATTGTTTCATTAGTACACTGTTGATAGTCACAGAACATTAAGCATGTCTGTAATTAAGTTAACTATATCTACAACCAGTTAGCAAGTTGGACATTTCAGAGTTTCCTAGTTCCGACTAGCATGTGAACGCACCATAAATATCTTTGGTATGACCCTCTGGTTCTGTTGAGTCAGCTGCAGTCTTCAGTATCAACACTAGTTTGCGATGGTTAGTGATACACTACCTGCACAACCCACATGGTTGCAGCAGAAACTCGTAAGCTTGTTACCAGGAGGTACATGATGTAATGTCCACTCATAACAGACAGCCTTGACCCAGCTGTTTTGTTGTGCTAGACTGTTACTGAAAGACTAACTTCTGAACGCTTTCAACTGTGACTACTATACAGCTGTGGTAGCCTAATACTATACAGTACCAGATTTAACTAAAAAAAAAACATTTTCCACCATTTAGCAGACATTCTTTTCCAGAGCAACTTACAGAAGCAATTAGGATTAAGTACCTTGCTCAGGGGCATGTCGACAGATTTTTCACCTAGTTGGCTCTGGGATTCTGGCCCAACGCTCTTAAACGCTAGACTACCTGCCGCCAAAGCAGCTATGGTAGCCTACTCGTGTTGAGAAATGATTAGAGTGCATCCTTTTCATTTGGACAGTGTCTTTATTGTACACACATACTTACAGATTCCGTTCTACATTAGTCAGAGTACTAGTCGTTTTAGCTAGCATTCCACTACTTGCCACATGTCATTTACCAAAAGAGTATGCCCCTCTTTGGCAAATTACACGGAGCACAAGAAGTGGAATGAAATAGCTGAAAAAGAGACAGAAACCAGGCTAATTCTACATGAACATGAGAGCAGTTGGACTCGTGCATGAGTCTGATTCATATTGATGAAAGATTTAGTGTGAGTCTCCATGGTAACCGTCGCCTACACAGCCCACACAAACACTATCTGGAGTCATGATTGTAGGGGCTGTGAAAACAGTTCTTCCCCAAAAACATCTGCATATAATTCTCCTCTATTGAAGCGGCTAAACTGACAACCCTATCCAGACCCCTCTCTCTCCCTCTGTCTCACTGCATACTTGTCTGTTTGTATCTACAGATACATCTATATCAGTCCACCTGTCTGTCGGTGGGAGAATCAAGAAATATTTGAGTAAAGTCCTCAACATTACCCATGTCCTAGCACTGGTTCCATTAGCGACGGTAGGCCTGGGCTACAGTAGGGCCTTCTGGGTCATGGCCTGAAACATTTAAACTGAAACAAAAGTCAAAAAGTGCTGAATTGAACATGTGATTGCAGGCAGTGTTGCTCAGGTGAGAGCTTGGGGTTGTGTTAAGAATGTAAAAGTCTACAATCAAGCAACATACATTCAATGTATTTACAGTTATAACACAGACTCACAACACAAAAACACCCTACATTCAAATATTACATTAAAACCCATCTCTGAGAGTTAAAAAAAACAGGAAAAAGAGACTCATCCTTTTAATATGAAAAGAGCAGTAAGACAGTTTTCCACAATCATCCCCTCACTGATTCATTGTCGGTCAGTTGTCCTGAAGTTCTAAAGCAGACATTGGCCCCCGACCTCACGCCACTCATCTGCTTTTCATCTAATCAGCACAGGCCTGCTTGCTTCAGGCACAGCTAATTGGATGAGCCATGAGGGAAGGCTAGGCCATCGGCACCAGAGTGGAAGATAATAGGATAACCACACCAGCTCTGCTCACGCCTCCTCGCATGTCCAGCCTAGCAGTCGCAGAGCTTAAAGCTTTGTACATCTGTACACCCATACAAACACACATACTCACACACAGCTCTCAGAATGATCTGTCTGTCAGTACACACACACATATGGCTCCCAAACAGTGAGTATGCTGGTGTCCGTTAGCCCCAAACCATCCAAGCCACCATACAACCCCTGACCACTAGCTGACCAGGACAGCCCCGAAAAAGCTGCTCCTCTCATCCATGTCGATGGCAGAGGCGTTGCTAACGGTGACGAGGAGGCGGTCCCCTGTGGCCAATGGGAACAGCCCTCCCTGGTGGGCCGAGTGTAGAGAGAACTGGGAATCCCGGGACCAGCAGGAGGTACGGCTGGTCTTCATTAGCAGGATGGGTACCGGATAGGAAGACACCTGGGAGAGGGGGCACACAGCACCACCACTATACAGTAAGATAAAACTGGAAAAACGTATTGGACAAGTTCAGATGGCACCTTAATTTCAAACCACTTTCTTGTTTAATGTCTACAAGCCCCCTGAACATGACCCTGGCCCTGTGAACTCACTTTCTTATAAACATACTGCAACATGGGCCTCCCCCTCTGCTCCCTCTCCTCTTCCACCTCTTCCTCCCCCTCCTCTCCCCCAGGGTGGGTGTGTCTGAAGTAGGTCTGGGCATAGATATAGTAGAGTCCTGGGCAAGGCACCACCAGCTCCCCATCAATCAATCGAACATCCTGAAGGAATGCCAGCCCTTTATGCCCCTCCCACCACGAGATCTTCTGCCCCTGCACACGCCGCCCGGCAGAACCTGTGGCCAGACAGGAAGGAGACAGGTGTTAGTAGGCAGGGTCAAGGGTCAGGATTTAGACAGGGCTGGGTCTTAAGACAAAATAGAATCAGTTAAGAATAATATAGAACAGCTCTAGTGAAGTAATATTTGATATATAAATATATATGCATACCTCACATTCGACCCATAATAAGACTATGTAATTAATATGATCAAAGTATTAAAATATTGATTTGACTCCATAAAGATGATTTAGCAATGGGTAAACAGGACTATTGTTGATTTACATAAATTGTTTATCAAGAAAGGTTGGAGAGTTGATATTATCAAAGGCAGATATTTCATAACTTTGTAATGAATGAACTCACACAAGGCATAAACTTAAGTTACAAGGCATTATTAATCTGGGAATGATCAGAGAGATGGATACAAAGAATCCATGGAAAGAGAGAAGTCATAGCCTGAAAGGCCATGTCCCTGGGGTGGAGAAAGAAAGTGCCAGAGTGTATCGCACCAGAGCAGATCAGGAACAAAGAGAAAGAGTCAATTAATCTGAGACTCCTTAATAAACATCTGATTGTTTGGATTCAAAAGCTGAGTTGTTAACCAATAGCATTACTGTAAAGTTAACATCTAATCAGATAGAGCTACAGGATGTTATCACAACAGAACCTCTGCTTCACAGACGTGTGTGACAGAATGGGGGTGTCAAGAGCAACACAGAGAAGGCTGATTTCCTGAGAAGACAATAAACCCTCTTGCCTACAGTAGACAGGGCTGTGTCTTAAGATAGAATAGGTTAAGAATTGAACAGCCTCAATCCGCTGAATACCTACTGTATTTTGGAAAGTGTGCTGCTCTAAAATGCCATAGAGCTCACATGGGACAGATATACAGTGCCTTGCGAAAGTATTCGGCCCCCTTGAACTTTGCGACCTTTTGCCACATTTCAGGCTTCAAACATAAAGATATAAAACTGTATTTTTTTGTGAAGAATCAACAACAAGTGGGACACAATCATGAAGTGGAACGACATTTATTGGATATTTCAAACTCTTTTAACAAATCAAAAACTGAAAAATTGGGCGTGCAAAATTATTCAGCCCCATTAAGTTAATACTTTGTAGCGCCACCTTTTGCTGCGATTACAGCTGTAAGTCGCTTGGGGTATGTCTCTATCAGTTTTGCACATCGAGAGACTGAAATTTTTTCCCATTCCTCCTTGCAAAACAGCTCGAGCTCAGTGAGGTTGGATGGAGAGCATTTGTGAACAGCAGTTTTCAGTTCTTTCCACAGATTCTCGATTGGATTCAGGTCTGGACTTTGACTTGGCCATTCTAACACCTGGATATGTTTATTTTTGAACCATTCCATTGTAGATTTTGCTTTATGTTTTGGATCATTGTCTTGTTGGAAGACAAATCTCCGTCCCAGTCGCAGGTCTTTTGCAGACTCCATCAGGTTTTCTTCCAGAATGGTCCTGTATTTGGCTCCATCCATCTTCCCATCAATTTTAACCATCTTCCCTGTCCCTGCTGAAGAAAAGCAGGCCCAAACCATGATGCTGCCACCACCATGTTTGACAGTGGGGATGGTGTGTTCAGGGTGATGAGCTGTGTTGCTTTTACGCCAAACATAACGTTTTGCATTGTTGCCAAAAAGTTCAATTTTGGTTTCATCTGACCAGAGCACCTTCTTCCACATGTTTGGTGTGTCTCCCAGGTGGCTTGTGGCAAACTTTAAACGACACTTTTTATGGATATCTTTAAGAAATGGCTTTCTTCTTGCCACTCTTCCATAAAGGCCAGATTTGTGCAATATACGACTGATTGTTGTCCTATGGACAGAGTCTCCCACCTTAGCTGTAGATCTCTGCAGTTCATCCAGAGTGATCATGGGCCTCTTGGCTGCATCTCTGATCAGTCTTCTCCTTGTATGAGCTGAAAGTTTAGAGGGACGGCCAGGTCTTGGTAGATTTGCAGTGGTCTGATACTCCTTCCATTTCAATATTATCGCTTGCACAGTGCTCCTTGGGATGTTTAAAGCTTGGGAAATCTTTTTGTATCCAAATCCGGCTTTAATCTTCTTCACAACAGTATCTCGGACCTGCCTGGTGTGTTCCTTGTTCTTCATGATGCTCTCTGCGCTTTTAACGGACCTCTGAGACTATCACAGTGCAGGTGCATTTATACGGAGACTTGATTACACACAGGTGGATTGTATTTATCATCATTAGTCATTTAGGTCAACATTGGATCATTCAGAGATCCTCACTGAACTTCTGGAGAGAGTTTGCTGCACTGAAAGTAAAGGGGCTGAATAATTTTGCACGCCCAATTTTTCAGTTTTTGATTTGTTAAATAAGTTTGAAATATCCAATAAATGTTGTTCCACTTCATGATTGTGTCCCACTTGTTGTTGATTCTTCACAAAAAAATACAGTTTTATATCTTTATGTTTGAAGCCTGAAATGTGGCAAAAGGTCGCAACGTTCAAGGGGGCCGAATACTTTCGTAAGGCACTGTACTGCATATATTACCAGTTACTGTAGTGACATAAACTCAGCAAAAAAAGAAACAGCCCTTTTTCAGAACCCTGTCTTTCAAAGATAATTCATAAAAATCCCCAAAATCCAGATTTCCATTGTAAAGGGTTCAATGAACCATAAATTGTGGCGGAAGTGTGGCCTAGTGGTTAGAGCGTTTGACTAGTAACCGGAAGGTTGCAAGTTCAAATCCCAGAGCTGACAAAGTACAAATCTGTTGTTCTGCCCCTGAACAGGCCGTCATTGAAAATAAGAATTTGTTCTTAACTGACTTGCCTAGTTAAATAAAGGTAAGATTTTTAAAATAAACAATTAATGAGCATGGAACGGTTGTTAGGACACTAACTAACAGCTTACAGATGGTAGGCAATTAAGGTCACAGTTATGAAAACGCAGGACACTAAAGAGGCCTTTCTATTGATTCTGAAAAACACCAAAATAAATATGCCCAGGGTCCCTGCTCATCTGCGTGAACGTGCCTTAGGCATGCTGCAATGAGATGTGGCTAGGGCAATAAATTGCAATGTCCGTACTGTGAGACGCCTACGACAGCGCTACAGGGAGACAGACAGCTGATCGTCCTCGCAGTGGCAGACCTTGTGTAACAACACCTGCACAAGATCGGTACATCCGAACATCACACCTGCGGGACAGGTGTGGCAACAACAACTGCCCGAGTTATGCCAGGAACGCACAATCCCTCCATCAGTGCTCAGACTGTCCGTAATAGGCTGAGAGAGGCTGGACTGGCTTGTAGGCCTGTTGTAAGGCAGGTCCTCACCAGACATCACTGGGCACAAACTCACCATTGCTGGACCAGTCAGGACTGGCAAAAAGTGCTCTTCACTGACGAGTCACGGTTTTGTCTCACCAGGGGTGATGCTCGGATTTGCGTTTATCGTCGAAGGAATGAGCGTGGAGGTGGAGGGTCCGTTAATGGTCTGGGGCGGTGTGTCGCAGCATCATCGGACTGAGCTTGTTGTCATTGCAGGCAATCTCAATGCTGTACGTTACCGGGAAGACATCCTCCTCCCTCATGTGGTACCCTTCCTGCGGGCTCATCCTGACATGACCCTTCAGCATGACATTGTCACCAGCCATACTGCTCATTCTGTGCGTGATTTCCCGCAAGACAGGAATGTTGTGTTCTGCCATGCCCAGCGAAGAGCCCGGATCTCAATCCCATTGAGCACATCTGGGACCTGTTGGATCATAGGGTGAGGTCCATTCCCCCCAGAAATGTCCGGGAACTTGCAGGTGCCTTGGTGGAAGAGTGGGGTAACATCTCACAGCAAGAACTGGCAAATCTGGTGCAGTCCATGAGGATGGGATGCACTGTCGTACTTAATGCAGCTGGTGGCCACACCAGATACTGACTGTTACTTTTGATTTTGACCCCCCCTTTGTTCAGGGACACATTATTCCATTTCTGCTAGTCACGTCTGTGGAACTTGTTCAGTTTGTCTCAGTTGTTGAATCTTATGTTCATACAAATATTTACGCATGTTAAGTTTGCTGAAAATAAACTCCGTTGACAGTGAGAGGACGTTTCTTTTTTTTCTGAGTTTTTATAATCACTTTGAAGCTCTCCCCTCACTGTGGTGTACACACACACACACACACACACACACACCTGAAAAACATAGCACACACAAGTGTGAGTCTAACCTGCATTCATCTAACACTCATCATCAGTATTCAAAGGGTTATACACACACACCCACACACATAGTGTCTCTAGAGTATGAAGGGTGTAAACTAAAACATGTCTCACCTCCTCCCTCCCTCGGTGCTTTGGGAGCGAAGCTGCCAGTGACGTGGGCGGCAACTTTGGGGCGAGAAGAAGCCTGGTCCTCCATTGCCAGTGAGGGCATCACCCTGGACATCTCGTCTGACAAAGAGAGACAGAACATCAGTTAGTGTGGTCATCAGTCAGTGATAACAGCATAGAACTTGTAAAATAGACACAGGGAACAAGGTGCTGTTTTGCTCCAGTTGTATGACTTAGTTCTATAGGTCAGACTGGTAATTACACTATATATACACAAAAGTATGAGTACACCCCTTCAAATTTGTGGATTCAGCTATTTCAGCCACACCCGTTGCTGACAGGTGTATAAAATTGAGCACACAGCCATGCAATCTCCATAGACAAACATTGGCAGTATAATGACCTTACTGAAGAGCTCAGTGACTTTTAACGTGCACAGTCATAGGATGCCACCTTTCCAACAAGTCAGTTTGTCAAATTTCCGCCCTGTTAAAGCTTCCCTAGTCAAATGTAAGTGCTGTTATTGTAAGTGGAAACGTCTAGGAGCAACAACAGCTCAGCTGTAAAGTGGTAGGCCACACAAGCTCACAAAACGGGACCGGCGAGTGCTGAAGCGCGTAGCACATAAACATTGCCTGTCCTTGGTTGCAACACTCACTACGAGTTCCAAACTGCCTCGAAGTAACGTCAGCACAATAACTGTTCTTTGGGAGCTTCATGAAATTTGTTTCCATGGCTGAGCAGCTGCACACAAGCCTAAGATCACCATGCGCAATGCCAAGCATCAACTGGAGTGGTGTAAAGCTCGCCGCCATTGGACTCTGGAGCAGTGGAAACGCGTTCTCTGGAGTGATGAATCACACTTCACCATCAGGCAGTCTGAAGGACAAATCTGGGTTTGGCAGATGCCAGGAGAACGTTACCTGCCCTAATGCAGTGTCAACTGTAAAGTTTGAGTCTGTTTTTCATGGTTCGGGGTTGACCAGTGAAGGGAAATCAGTTCCAGTGAAGGGAAATCTTAACGCTACAGCATACAATGACATTCTAGACGATTCTGTGCTTCCAACTTTGTAGCAACAGTTTGGGGACGGCCCTTTCCCTTTGCATACAGAAATGGTTTGTCGAGATCGGTGCGTAAGAACTTGACTGGCCTGCACAGAGCCCTGATCTCAACCCCATCGAACACCTTTGGGATGAATTGGAACGCTGACTGTGAGCCAGGCCTAATCGCCCAACATCAGTGCCCAACCTCACTAATGCTCTTGTGGCTGAATGGAAGAAAATCTCTGCAGTAATGTTCCAACATCTAGTGGAAAGCCTTCCCAGAAGAATAGAGGCTGTTATAGCAGCAAAGGGGGGGGACCAACTCCTTTATTAATCCCCATAAATTTTGAATTGAGATGTTCGACAAGCAGGTGACCACTTACACGACATGACCAAAAGTATCTCACCTCTAACTGCTGAGGAGATCTCCCTCTGATATCGCTGAAACAGAGACTGGAGAGAGACAGAGAGACAAAGAGAGAGATAAGGATAAGATACAGGCAATTTGTTAAACACATTTCAAATAAAAGCACAAAACAGTACTGCACAAACTGTGTGTGTGTGTGTGTCTCTGGCCAGGTGAGTACATTCCAGTGCTGATTAAACCACAGCGGATCCCATCCCGGACTGCACCATAAAGACCCCATTGTATGTCTGAAACTCTGCGGAGGGGAGTGAAGTTGCTGATCTTAGGTCAGTTTTGCGTTTCCCCCCCTAATGGTTAAAGGCCCAGTGCAGTCAAAATTGTGTTTTTCCTTGTGTTTTGTAGCATATTGTACAACATCTGATGAAACTAACACTGTAAAAGTGTGAAAAATTATAGCTGTTATTACCTGATAGATCCTGGTAGAAAATACAATCTATACTGAACAAAAATATAAACACAACATGCGACAATTTCAAAGATTTTACTGAGTTACAATTCATGTAAGAAAATCAGTAAAATTTTAATAAATGCATTAGGCCCTAATCTATGGATTTCACATGACTGGGCATGGGTACAGCCATGGGTGGGCCTGGGAGGGTATAGGCCCAACCACTGGGGAGCCAACAATAATTAGTTTTTCCCCACAAAAGGGCTTTATTACATTGGCGGTAGCTTATGGTAGAGAAAGTAACAAAATTATGTGAAAACAGCTCTGTTGGACATTCCTGCAGTCAGCATGCCAATTGCACACTCCCTCAAAACTTGAGACTTTAGTGTTGTGTTACAAAACTGCAAATTTTAAAGTAGCCTTTTATTGTCCCCCAGCACAAGGTGCACCTGTGTAATGATCATGATGTTTAATCAGCTTGTTGATATGTCACACCTGTGAGCTGGATGGATAATCTTGGAAAAGTAGAAAAGTAGAAATGCTCACTAATAAGGATGTAAACAAATTTGTTTTTGATTTTTTTATTTGAGCTCATGAAACATGGGACCAACATTTTACATGTTGTCCAGTGTACACAGGACTTTCTAATCAGCATATTTTGCATGGGTGGAGTTTTGGCTAGCTTGGTGACATTACTAGGCGGTAAATTAGACCAATAACAAAGAGAGTTCCAAACCTCTTTGCCAATAACAGCTAGTTTTCCCCTCCCAGGCAGACCAATCCCAGGCTGTTTTAGCAAAATTCTTACATGAGAAATGTTGTTGTTAAAAAGCCATTTTTGTTTCTTTTTGACCATTTTTATGAAAACCTCTGTAATAGTACATACAGTACTTACTTGTTACCCAGAAGTGATTTGATACTGATATAAAAATGGTTGCATTGGACCTTTAAAATTAGGATTAAGGGAGAATAATCTGATCCTAAATCTGTGGTTAATGGTAAATTCCATAGGAAGCACCTCTGTCCGTTTTATTTTATTTAGCTAGGCAAATCAGTTAAGAACCAATTCTTATTTACAATGACGGCCTACCCCGGCCAAACCCTAACGACGCTGGGCCAATTGTGCACCGCCCTATGGGACTCCCAATCACGGCCGGTTGTGATACAGCCTGGGTCTGTAGTGACACCTCTAGCACTGAGATGCAGTGCCTTAAATCAAATCAAATTTATTTATATAGCCCTTCGTACATCAGCTGATATCTCAAAGTGCTGTACAGAAACCCAGCCTAAAACCCCAAACAGCAAGCAATGCAGGTGTAGAAGCACAGTGGCTAGGAAAAACTCCCTAGAAAGGCCAAAACCTAGGAAGAAACCTAGAGAGGAACCAGGCTATGTGGGGTGGCCAGTCCTCTTCTGGCTGTGCCGGGTGGAGATTAGACCGCTGCACCACTCGGGAGCCCTCCTGGAAGATCTGGGCCCCGTGCCAGGCAGATACCTACTCGATGAGGATATGTATGTGTGTGTGTGTGTGTGTGTGTGTGTGTGTGTTACCTTCTCTATGAGGGTGTGTAGTTGCTGTGTGACCTGCCAGCAGGGGTCTCCTCTCCCCTCGATCGGGGAGCGCACATACCCCCCTCTGAGGTCAGACCGTGTCAGACAAGACACACTGCTCCTTGCAAATGTCTCCTTCATCTGAATAACACACACACACACACACACATTTAATTTCAATAATACACACCTCCTACATAACACAATGTGTATTGTCGTTGGGGGTACTTGGGGGACCGGAGTTGAGAAACAAACTGTAGTTTACTTCAGGGCCTCCCTTTTACACTGTAATGAAACTAATACTGCCATGTTCAAATGGAGTGACTGTCTAAAGTCTTTATAAGTAACATTCCTCTGTATATGTATTTTAGGTTTCAGTTTCCTACTGTATACAGGTTGGTAATGATTAACATCCACAAACACTGATGACAATCACTGAGAGGCAGACAGAGAGAACTAGAGAGGGACAGAGGAAAGAGAGCTGGGGGAGTGCTAGGGGGAGGGAGAGAGGGGGGGAGTATAGGGAAGCAGAGAGGGAGAGTCAGCATTGTTGCTCAATCATTATGGAAATAATCCAGGTTACTAAAGTACAATCAAATCAAACTGCATTTGTCACATGCTTCATAGACAACAGGTGTAGACTAACAGTGAAATGCTTCCTTTACAGGTCCCTTTCCAACAATGCAGAGAGAAATAGAAGATAGAACATGTCATAAAAATAGAGTTCAGCTGCAGGAGAGGATAACACAGAAGGCCTAACAAAAAGTCAATCATTTACAGTTTCACTAGCACTTGAACAATGCACTTGAGAACGCACTAAACTTTCCCTGCAAAAATAAGGTGAAACAACAAGCAAACAATAAAGCTGGAAAATTGGCAAATCAATAGTCTGAGTTTTGGTTCTCTACACAGAACTCCCTTGTATCCCAGCACAGCACTACAACTCACAAACACGGTTTGATTTACAGAATGCACTGAGCGTTCTCTGCAGTGCACACATATGCAATTTTTATTACAATATTATTTTTCCACCTTTATTCAACCAGGTAGGCCAGTTGAGAACAAGTTCTAATTTACAACTGCGACCTGGTCAAGATGAAGCAAAGCAGTGCGACACAATAACAACACAGTTACACATAAACGTATAGTCAATAACCCAATAAAAATAAAAAACATTTTTTTAAACATTTAAACAAACAATTCAGGTAATTAACTTGCAAGGCAACACGTTTTCCTGCAAAAGCTTTATTGGAGAAAACCTACTTTCTCCAACTGTATGCGCACTGCCACTGCGCAAGACATCGCATAAGCACAAACAACCCGTGTCAAATACATTTCAATTGCTTTCATCGTTGGCCTACAGACTTTGTTTGCCCGAAACAATGGGGCCAATGGAATAGTCCCAAAAGTGCAAACGCCAGGCTACATCAAGCGACCACATATACTTTAATAGTAAGTGTCTGTATACTACACTCCTTCTTTCCTGGTTCTTACCGTGTTGAGGACGTTGGTGAAGTAGAGCACGGTGACGGTAACGGCCACGGTCTGCAGCAGAATGGCCGCGAGCAGCAGAACCCCGAGAAATGTGAAGCCGCTCGAGCCTCCCGCCATACCGACCACCGCCTCGCGCCCTGCTCTGCTACGCTCCGGTTTCAGAACAAAAGCTGTGAAGAGAGAGTAACTATAACTTCTGCCCCCCTTCCTCCCGCACAGAAAGAGAGAGGTAGAGGGAGGAGAGGGAAAGAGAGAGGGAGGAGCAGGCAAGGCCACGGTTAAGAACAAAAACATGACTTGAGTCATGGAGAAGATTTCGGTTCTGGTTAGAGCTGAACGAACACTGATACGCAGTTATTATTAGGCTAGGAAGTCAGTCTGCTATAGACTATCTGTTGTTGATCACAGAGATTTAGGCCCAACGCTATAGGCCTATACATCTGCCCTTCTATTCAACCACTGTAGGTATTGCATATAGCTACGTGGCAATAATAAATGTTTATATTATTCCATTGTTCTATTCCAAACGAAAAACAGGATTATTCTGTTCGGTTTATACATGGATCTTGTTTCTCTGTTTCTGTATTGTAAACATCTGGCCTCAATCTGTGCTCCATGCATGCGTGTCCCCTGAGAGTCTCGGACTTATTCGGTTTCACTTGGTATTCTGAGTGTGGGGGGGGGGTTCAGTCAGTTCCTTGTTCTTATTAGTTCCAGTTGAAATGTGTGTGTGTGTCTGTCCTCTCCCAGCCAGCTCTGTTTCGGGGACATGGGGAGGTCTGAGTGATAGAGTCATCATCATTATCCCTGCTGAGAGTGGGTGGACAGGAGTCACTTTATCTATGATGTTACACACACACACACACACACACACCACAAGATAACTTTTTTACTCCCCAAATCCCCCCCCTCTCTCCAATTTTTCAGTTCTTTCCCAACTTTGTCCTCTAAAAATACTCAACTACTAATGCTACTACTACTACTAATAATAATACTGTACTACTACTAATAATACTGTACTACTACTAATAATACTGTACTACTACTAATAATTCTGTACTACTACTAATAATAATACTGTACTACTACTAATAATAATACTGTACTACTACTAATAACTGTACTACTACTAATAATACTGTACTACTACTAATAATTCTGTACTACTACTAATAACTGTACTACTAATAATAATACTGTACTACTACTAATAACTGTACTACTAATAATACTGTCCTACTACTACTACTACTAATAATACTGTACTACTAATAATAATAATAATACTGTACTACTACTAATAATAATAATAATAATAATAATAATAATACGGTACTGCTACTCTACTCCCCCACTCTCTATTTTCTGTTTCTTTCCCAACTCTCTCTCTCTAGACCTTGATGTTGACATGACCTCCTCAGAACTCTCTCCCAGCTAAACAATTCAGTCAACCACACAGCTGTAACACACACACACAGACAGAAACACACACACACACACACACACACACACAAAATACAGCTAAACAATGCATCCATGACCATTGCAGTAATATCTGGCACACGCACACTACAGGGGGGTGGAAGGCGGGAGACAATCGAATGGGCCAATTGAAAGATTGGGAATCAGAGAACTGACCAATGGCCAATGAGGAAATGTTGGGTTTTCCAGAGTTCTGTTTTTGGCATTGTTTATTTTTTCTGACGCCAGGAAAAGCCCCAACTAAAGTTGATATACTGACTGTGTGACTGTATGACTGTGTGTGTGTGTGTAACTAGCACCATTGTAGTGTGAGCTGCTAACTCAATGCCTCATTTCACTTCAGGAATCAGGCAGTCAGTCAGAACCAACCTACAATGTGGGGGGAAAGAGAGAGGGGGGAAGTGTGTGAGAAACAATATCAGAAGCTCTTTTCTACCTGGTGCTAACATGTGCCCTTTGTCATGATCTGGTCCACATCCTCATTGTGCCCACATTTTTAGACAGGTGTAAACAATTAAAGGACACACGGATTTGATTGTGATCAGCTCATCCTGACCACCTCCTCAATCAAGTGTAAACATATCTGGATGGTCAAACCATTTAAAATATCATTATACCAGCCTCTAATTTCATTGACAGGTAGCACTGTTGACTTATTGCATCAGTAATTGTCTTAAAATAAATACTTTTTTTTTTTTAAATGTTAAGAATATCCATTGGATAATTTGCATACACGGAAGCCCCAGCTTATATATGTAAGCATTTCACTGTTAGTCCACACCTGCTGTTTACAAAGCATATGACAAATAAGATTTGATGTGATTTCACTTTCCAGATCTGTCTACATTAGTAAGATATCTAGGCACAATGCGTGCCTGACTACCTCCGGAGGTGGTCAGAAAAAATGTGATCACAATGCATCTTTTAATCATCTACATCTGTCTGAAAATGTGGGCACAATCAGAATATGGAAGTCATCTTTTTTAATTTAACTAGGCAATTCAGTTAAGAACAAATTCTTATTTACAATGACGGCCTACACCAGCCAAATCAAGACGACACCGGGCTAATTGTGCGCCGCCCTATGGGACTCCCAATCACAGCCAGTTGGGATACAGCCTGGATTCAAACCAGGGTGTCTTTAGTGACCCTTCTAGCACTGAGATGCATTGCCTTAGACCGCTGTGCCACTCGGGAGCCCAAGACAAAGGATGCATGTTAGAACCAGGTATAAATGGGGCTAGATACAGACTGTCTTTACGTTGGTCTCTAGCACACTGCCCTGAAGCACACACTCTCACTCTCTCTACCCCTCTTCCTCCCATTCTCTCTCTCTCTTTCCCTACTTCTTCCTCCCTTACTCCCCCCTCCATCTCTCTCCCTGTCAGGAAGCAGTGAACAATGTAACCTTTACTCTCAGTGATAACATTCTCCTCTCACATTACCCCATCGACTCCCACACTTCTTTTTTCACATCCTCTCCATTTTCATTCTGTAGGTTTTGTTTTCTTTTGAAATAATCATCCAGCAGCATGTGATTAACAGGTTACTCCCCAGGGCACAGAGACTAACTCCCCAAACAAGGTCAGGGACACGCACAAACATACTGACATGCAGTCACTAACATGTAGTCACTTGCGTACACACACACACACACACTCAGATGTGTTGATCGAGCATGTACTGTACCTGTTCACTTTCTACTGTCATGTCACAGGTCATGTGATCATCTGATGGGTCAGGTTACCCTCTTCCTCTTCAGGGTATGAGAAAGAAAAGAGATAGAGAGACAGAGACCAGGAAAGAAAGGAAGGCAGAAGTTGAGAAAGAGAATGCGAAGGGAGAGCGTGAAAGATAGAAAATTAGAACAGGTTCCCTAATTCTAAATTTGGGGACGCAATCTCCTGCCTAAAACCTTCTGCTACCATTCAATTCACACACTCCCATATAGCTGGCGTGCTAGTGTGCATGTATGTGTGTGTTAGTGTATGTGTGTGCACTGTATGTATGTATCTGTCTGTGTGTGTGTGTGATTTTACCCTGTAGCAATAAAGAGACGTGCCACTCAGTTTCAAAACACCCTGGAGGTTCAAACTGCATTCTTTAAACTGGAACAGCACACACACACACACACACACAAAATTTGTATTTTTAACAGGAAGAACATTTTTCACCTCCTGAGTGGCGCAGCAGTTTAAGGCAATGCAACTCAGTGCAAGAGGCGTCACTACAGTCCCTGGTTCGAATCCAGGCTGTATTACATCCGGCCGTGATTGGGAGTCCCATAGGGCAGCACACAATTGGCCCAGCGTCGTCCGGGTTACGGTTTGGCTGGGTAGGCCATCATTGTAAATCAGCATTTGTTCTTAACTGACTTGCCTAGTTAAATAAAATAAAAACATTTTTCACCTGTAAGTACACTGCTCAAAAAAATAAAGGGAACACTTAAACAACACAATATAACTCCAAGTCAATCACACTTCTGTGAAATCAAACTGTCCACTTAGGAAGCAACACTGATTGACAATAAATTTCACATGCTGTTGTGCAAATGGAATAGACAACAGGTTGAAATTATAGGTAATTAGCAAGACACCCCCAATAGAGGAGTGGTTCTGCAGGTGATAACCACAGACCACTTCTCAGTTCCTATGCTTCCTGGCTGATGTTATGGTCACTTTTGAATGCTGGCGGTGCTTTCACTCTAGTGAGACGGAGTCTAAAACCCACACAAGTGGCTCAGGTAGTGCAGCTCATCCAGGATGGCACATCAATGTGAGCTGTGGCAAGAAGGTTTGCTGTGTCTGTCAGCGTAGTGTCCAGAGCATGGAGGCGCTACCAGGAGACAGGCCAGTACATCAGGAGACGTGGAGGAGGCCGTAGGAGGGCAACAACCCAGCAGCAGGACCGCTACCTCCGCCTTTGTGCAAGGAGGAGCACTGCCAGAGCCCTGCAAAATGACCTCCAGCAGGCCACAAATGTGCATGTGTCTGCTCAAACGGTCAGAAACAGACTCCATGAGGGTGGTATGAGGGCTCGACGTCCACAGGTGGGGGTTGTGCTTACAGCCCAACACTGTGCAGGACGTTTGGCATTTGCCAGAGAACACCAAGATTGGCAAATTCGCCACTGGCGCCCTGTGCTCTTCACAGATGACAGCAGGTTCACACTGAGCACATGTGACAGACGTGACAGTCTGGAGACGCCGTGGAGAACGTTCTGCTGCCTGCAACATCCTCCAGCATGACCGGTTTGGCGGTGGGTCAGTCATGGTGTGGGGTGTGGGGTGGCATTTCTTTGGGGAGCCGCATAGCTCTCCATGTGCTCGCCAGAGGTAGCCTGACTGCCATTAGGTACCGAGATGAGATCCTCAGACCCCTTGTGAGACCATATGCTGGTGCGGTTGGCCCTGGGTTCCTCCTAATGCAAGACAATGCTAGACCTCATGTGGCTGGAGTGTGTCAGCAGTTCCTGCAAGAGGAAGGCATTGATGCTATGGACTGGCCCGCCCGTTCCCCAGACCTGAATCCAATTGAGCACATCTGGGACATCATGTCTCGCTCCATCCACCAACGCCACGTTGCACCACAGACTGTCCAGGAGTTGGCGGATGCTTTAGTCCAGGTCTGGGAGGAGATCCCTCAGGAGACCATCCGCCACCTCATCAGGATCATGCCCAGGCGTTGTAGGGAGGTCATACAGGCACGTGGAGGCCACACACACTACTGAGCCTCATTTGGACTTGTTTTAAGGACATTACATCAAAGTTGGATCAGCCTGTAGTGTGGTTTTCCACTTTAATTTTGAGTGTGACTCGAAATCCAGACCTCCATGGGTTGATAAATTTGATTTCCATTGATCATTTTTGTGTGATTTTGTTGTCAGCACATTCAACTATGTAAAGAAAAAAGTATTTAATAAGAATATTTAATTCATTCAGATCTAGGATGTGTTATTTTAGTGTTCCCTTTATTTGTTTGAGCAGTGTATATTACAATACTGTGCTCAGAACAGGAAGTTAGCTGAACCAATACACGCCACTGAAACTTCAGATCCATTTAGACTCAACATCAGATAAAATATATATTTTATGTACATATATTCATTAGTTTAAATTCTCTCCAGTGATAATATAAAACTTCAGTTTTGAAGCTCAAACGGAGGCCTTTGTTCCCTACCAGTTTACAGTCAGTTGATTCTTGGAAGGGGTTTTCTAATCTGTAGGGCACAACAGTGTCACCATCTGTCTAGTAGTGGTATTACACCCAGGGTCAATAGCCAGGCCCAGAGCCATATGTCTAAATGTATGACTTTGGCCAGGCCTAAAGTACATTGAAATGTCCGAGTGGTCAACAAATATCAGGCAAAAGGAAAACACATCAACATAATACGCCAAACCAATAGCTACGTACATTGTGTGAGAAAAGAGGACAGATCTTTCTAAAATAAAAGCCCATTTGGAATACCTGGAATTCCTGGTTCACATGGCTTTATATCTTCACATAACACAAACACCTGATCCTTTGACGGATTTAGAACAGACAATATTTCTTATACTAAAAAAACACACGTTCTATGGTCAATGTTCTCTCTGCACATAACATATCTTCACACTGGGCACAGACGTCATTTCAACGTGTAGTTTTGATTTGGTTGAGTTGTCAATAACGTAAATTCAACGTGAAATCAACAAACAATTTCACCATGTCATTGGATTTAGGTCAAAAGTTGGGTGAAAAAAATGACAAAATTCCCTTAGGTTAATGACTTTTTGCAAATCCAATCAGTTTTCCATCACAGATTTTTTTTAAGTGGAAAAAATGTTGATTCAACCATTTTTGCCCAGTGAGTTACTTCATTTCTAAAATAATATCTATAAAAAATACTTTTCAGCCTGTCTGGTCTCATGCCGTGTCAGATTCTCTCTTAGTGGTCCTATACCCTGGTAAAACACTGTTCCTCGGGGGCTGTAGTTAAAACATGTGGTGAGGTCTGTTTTTGGCCCTCTTCTGCCTGCTTCTCTAAGCTTGGAATGGTCAAATAAATAAATACAACATATTATTGCACAACCCAGAGATTCCACACAGATGTGTATGTTGGTCAGTCTTTCAGTGTATCAGACTGTTAGCATTCAAAGCTTTAAATCAGTTTCCATAGACAGCTGACAGTTCACGGTCTTTACATTGAACAACCACAGGATCAGCTAGGTAGTCAAAAGGAAAGAGGCATGGGAGGTGTGGTTGTCTGGTTGCCTGGACATTTTAGTCCTAGTGGTGCTCCTATTGGGTTCTAGGTTGTGATCCTATAGTTTTGATTCTCAACATAACTTGGGTTCCATAGGGTTCTGTCGTGGTCTAGACTACTATTTTAGATGGTCTGGTCACACAAATTTCCTAAGTGGCAAAGGTCCGGATGGGTACTGTCATCTGTCGGCGTAGTAACAAACCCACCCTTTGCAACGCATGTAACTCTAAACTGTTCAAACAATTCACACCCCTTCTGCTGGTGGAGAAAAAACGTAGCAGTTTTAAAGCAAATTTTCTGCAATTCCACACATTTTGACATGGGGCAAAAAAAACTGTTGCAGTTTTAAAGCAAATTTCCTGCAATTCTACACATTTTGCCATGTCTTCTTATGTGTGTTCATATGATACCTGAGTGATTCAACAAAATCCATGGGGGCCCCCTTGGGGTCGAGTCCCCTGCCCATGATAACTACTCAACAGCAGTAAGTTAAAAGCCTGATTGATTTCTTAAAAAATAGATTTTAAACACACTGTCCGTATCGACCCTCTTCTGGGTCCGGTTCCAGACCGCGGTCCGCCTGTTGAGTATGGCTGTTCTAGAGGTTGTGGTCTAGCCACTGGATGTAGTTGTCCAGACTCCTCTGGCCAACGGAGGACAAAAACGGCCAAAAGGAGAAGACCATGCAGCCGTGGAAACCGTCGTCATAGTGAACACTGGTAACCGTGACGCCCGCGTCCTGTAGTCTCCTGGCGTACATCAACCCATCGTCCCTCAGAACATCGAACTCACACGTCATCACGTACGCTCGCGGCGTTCTACCCAGAATCCCCTGTTCTGCAAGCAACGGCGCCGCTCGCACATCCACCAACCCCGGCACTATCCCCGTGACCTCCCGCGACCCAGTCTCTATGCCAACGGGCCGGTAATGCTTTTGGTGTTTGGCCGCGAGCAGGGAGGTCCAGTTGAGATGAGAACGGATGGAAGGAGAGATGGAGGGATGAAGGAGGGAGGAGGGGGAGGAGAGGAGATGAGGGAGGAGAGAGGGATCAGCCCCCAGGTAAATCAGCCAGAACCTAGAGAGCGAAAGGAAGGTTAGTAACAGGTGTGTGTGTGTGTGTGTGTGTGTGTGTGTGTGTGTGTGTGTGTGTGTGTGTGTGTGTGTGTGTGTGTGTGTGTGTGTGTGTGTGTGTGTGTTGTACCTGGCCATGAGGTGTCGGTGCAGGATGGGTACGTTGTGGTTCTGTTGGTAGGACGGGGTGTTCAGGTCTAGAGCCTGGAGGACTGGGTAGATCAACGCCTGGATACTGAACTTCACACTCATACTGTCATCTGCAGAAATCTGTGGCCAGAAAAAAAATGTGAGTGTGTGTGTGTTTATGTGTGTGAGTGTGTGTGTGTGTGCAAGTTTACATGTGTGTACCCGCTGGGCCACGGCTGCAGCGAGGTTCCCCCCAGAGCTGTCTCCAGACACCCCCACCCTGGCTGGGTTGACCCCAAAGCGCTGCAAGACCTCTGGGGACAGGAAGGCCCTGGAAGCTGCTAGAGCATCATGGTACTGGTCTGGAAACACTGAATCAGGGGCCAAGCGGTAACTATGGTAACAACAATTAACACACCATAAGTTAAGTTAGTATAAGTGCCTTGCTCATGGGCACAATGGTAGCCTTCCGGTTTCCAGTTCGGTTCCCATATGATTTATGTAGATATATTTTTAAAGTATTATTCTGATACTCACTCAACCGACACAACGACTGTATCCAGCTCTTCAGCCATCCTCCTACACAGCAGGTCATAAGATCTCATTCCTACACATACATACAAATGCAGAACATTTTGTGCATAAACACATATGGAATGTTTAAAAAGACACTCTAGCACACACACACTTACGTCCGCTGCCAAGGGCCCATCCCCCACCATGGAAGTAAAGCACTCCCCTCCTGAGCTTGGCTCCTCCTCCAACTGGCTGGAACACTCGTGCGGGCACGCCCCCCAAGGCGGAGTCAGTGACACGTACAGTAGGACTAGACCATGGCTCAATCACCTCCAACCGAGACACCACAGAGTTCAACATATGGACACTGTGACACACCCCTAGAGCTTGCGCCGCATCACCCTGGAACACACACACACACGCTCAGTTTAATATCTGCACACAGTGATGGGATGTAAAAACTACAACCAGCCATCCAGATATACTGTATAGGGTGTGGGGACTGGTACTGCAGGTCTCAGTGTGATCAGTGTGTGTAATCTTCTACAGTATTACTAATAATAAGGTGTTTGGACTGGTAGTTCAGGTTAGGTAGAGACACAGGCTAAGGCGTGTTGATGACTCTCAGCCACTCCCCACTCTCTATTTCATCAGATCCTTACTGTTGTTGACCACTGTTGCACAAGGCCAGTGACCACTGAGACAATTTTCATTATTTATTTATTTGACTGGAGTCACTATTGAGACCAAGGTCTCTTCTGCAAGGGAGCAAGGAGCCCTGCATATACACAATTTTCCCCAAAAAATAACACACAATGTAAAAAAATAATACAAATAGTCAAGAAAAACAACCACATTCCACAACAAGGAGGTCTCCAATCTAGATATATATAGTATAGTAACTAAAGATGAATAATGATGTTAGGCACGGCAGGAGTTTTTGTAAGAGAGATTTATAGATAAAAAAAGATCGATTAATCAACCTACGTGACTTCAAAGAGGGCCAGGCTACTTTCTGGAAAAGAATGCAGTTTCTGGAAAAGAATGCAGTGTACTCAACTTATCACCACACAAGGCCTGTGTGTATGTCCTTATTGTAGCTGGCCAATGATAGAGGTTCAAAGTTCAGACAGTCTAGTCAAGTAAAGGAATATAATGTCATGCTACTATTCTCCAACCCAAAACACTATTACCAGAGGCGTCATGCCCATAGGGGGCACAGGGGTACGTGCCCCCACAGATATATCATTTGTTTTACTTTTTTCTCTGTAACACTACTAGCCACTTAGCAATTATTTGAAGCTGGGTTTAACTAGCCCAGATAGGTTCCCAATCTCCCAACCTCATAACTAGCCACCAAGAAGCCATTTCAGGCTATCAATCAAGTTAGACAAGCTAGCTTGTCCATCTATCTTAGCTGGCATGCCTGCTGGCAATGTTGGTAGACTTTAGAAAAGCAATGTACTGAATAAGACCCAGATATTAGCAGAGATGCAGAGAAGCATATTTAGTTTGTTTAAAAAAAGAACCACTAGTCAGCAGGATACAGATAGCTCAAGAGGTATGCTTAGATATGATGAAATATAGTTGTATTGGCCTCCCACGTGGCGCAGTGCTAAGGCGCCACTACAGCCTGGGGTTCACCACTACAGCCTGGGACCCCATAGGGTGGCACACAATTGGCCCAGCGCCGTTTGGGTTAGGGGGGGGTCGAACTTTGTTTCCTCCGACACATTGGTGCGGCTGACTTCCAGATTAAGTGAGCAGTGTTAAGAAGCAGCGTGTTTTGGCGGGTCATGTGTTGTTGTATGTGTCGAATTGCTACACTTTATCTTGGCCAGGTCGCAGTTGCAAATGAGAACTTGTTCTCAACTAGCCTACCTGGTTAAATAAAGGTGAAATAAAAATGTAGAATGTTTCAGAGGACGCATGTCTCAACCTTCGCCTCTCCCAAGACTGTTGGGGAGTTGCAGCAATGAGACAAGGTCTTAACTAAATTGAGGAGAAATGGGGTAAAAAAAAAATAAAAATATATATATATATATATATATTATATATATATATATATATAGAAATAGACCGATTGTTTTTACATAGAATTAAGCATATTTATTATGGCTCAGGATTGCAGGGGAAAGCTGTCTCAGGTGTTTGAAAAATTTTTAATTCTCAAATGTATTCCCCAGACCACATCACATACATACTTTGTGCCCCCACAGATTTTGGGGGTGCATGACGCCCCTGATTGGTGCCCTTAATGGACTGTCAAGGTACGATAGGTTATTTGACTGTCCTGTGGGCTGTATGACCTGATGGGACTCATAGGCTAACCAGTTCACTGCACTAATGTCATGAACCGACTAATTCTAGTATTCAATACTATTTACAGCAAAACACCTGCCTTAACTAATACGTTCTATTCTATTTTCAAGTCATTACCAGTCAGTCCTACCGCATGTATGAAGCTCCGGAACAGCGCGTCCAGCAGAATGAGCTTCCAGGGCTCGCTCACCGCACTCGGTAACGGAGTATAGACGTAGTAGGCAGCCGCCACCGACAGCAGCACGCCCCCGGACCAGCGGAGCCTCATAACTGCAGGGAAAACGGACTGTCACCGGAGCACGTTCACCCGATAAAAGAGATGTGAATTGAATTCACGGTGACTCGTTTTTTTCTGTATCCCCGTGGTTGGTAGAGGTCGGTTTAACATTGGGGGTAAACCAGAAACGTAGCCAAGAATGAGGATTAATAGTGGTGTCAGAATAAAAGTCCTGTTATGATTCATTTTTTTAATGGATTCCAAGTATTTTTGTTCAACAAGCCCATTTAGAGTCCAGTAGGCCTACAATATAAAATCAGACACAAGAGCATCTGTTATCAATATTATACCTTTCAAAATAGGCCTATATGTTGTGGATTTCAGTCTGAGGTGGCTTTTATTTTGAAGTTTGCTCCCGGCTTTTGCTTTCGAAAGTTAGCTGCATTACGTAAAAGCTGATAAGAAATCCTCAGGATTGCGTAAAGAGACGCGTAGCGCTCATGGGAACTGTAGTTTATACTAGTAAAACTATTCAGACTCAACTACAACAAGATGGAGAACTTGACAAATGTTTCGTCAGGAATAATTGAATACGTTTGAAGGGACAACCACAAAGTCGATATATGTAATTAATAAGGAGTGACAATCAGTGCTGGGCTTGAACGTCTACTCACCCGTTGCATGAAGGCACAGAGTTTCTAAACCCAGTAAACCCAGAGACGCAACATCGCAAACTGTCACGTTTTCATGTTCGTCAAAAACAACTTTAAGGAATGCCTGATTTGACGTTCGCATTTCGGCATGACACGACCATTACACCCGCCGACGTGTTTCTAAGCATGAGTTTAACTAGCCAACGTAGCCATGACATCGCCTACAAGAGTTCTCAGGGATTTCTATTGCAGAAGCAGTTTCTGCCTATCTTCACACTGTACTGTCTTTGATAAAGGTCTCTTGCCTTTTTATGTGAAAGTGTCATTCTCTTCTTCTGCCACCAGATAGCAGCATCTAAATGGCCTCAAAAATACACTGCCTTCTGAAAGTATTCAGACACCTTGACCTCAAAATTTTGGTACGTTAGAGTCTTATTCCTCATCAATTTTACACACAATACCCCATAATTACAAAGAAAAAACAGGTTTTTAGACATTTTTGCTAATTTATATATTTATATAAAAAACTTTAATATCACATTTATGTAAATGTTGTCTTAGGTCTCTCTTTATGTAGTGCTGTGTTGTCTCTTGTCATGATGTGTGTTTTGTCCAATTAATTTTATATATTAATTATATATATATATATGTGTATATATATATTTTTTTTTAAATCTCAGTCCCCGTCCCCGCAGGAGGCCTTTTGCCTTTTGGTAGGCCGACATTGAAAATAAGAATTAGTTCTTAACTGACTTGCCTAGTTATTAAATACATTTTTTTCAAGTATTCAGAGCCTTTACTCAGTACTTTGTTGAAGAACCTTCGACAGCGATTACAGTATTGAGTCTTCTTGGGTATGACTCTACAACCAAATACAATGCTTTTATTTTTTATATTTTGTTTATATTTAGGAATAACTTGTTCCTTGCCACACATTCTGAAACTAACTGCAGCTCTTTAAGTGTTGCAGTGATTTCACTCACTGTAGTAGCTGACGTGCATAGTGTTGAGTCATCCGCATACATAGACACACTGGCTTTACTCAAGGCCAGTGGCATGTCATTAGTAAAGATTGAAAAAAGTAAGGGGCCTAGACAGCTGTCCTGGATAATTCCTGATTCTACCTGGATTATGTTGGAGAGGCTTCCATTAAAGAACACCTTCTGTGTTCTGTTAGACAGGTAACTCCTTGTCCACAATATAGCAGGGGGTATAAAGCCATAACACATATGTTTTTCCATCAGCAGACCATGATCGATAATGTCAAAAGCCGCACTGAATTCTAACATAACAGTTGCCAGAATCTTTTTATCATAAATTTTTCTCAGCCAATCATCAGTCATTGGTGCTTACTAAGGGTCGGTAACAGGCTGATTGGTCGGCTATTTGAGCCAGTAAAGGGGGCTTTCCTATTCTTGGGTAGCGTAATTACTTTTGCTTCCCTCCAGGCCTGAGGGCACATACTTTCTAGTAGGCTTAGATTGAAGATGTGGCAATATCGTCCGCTATTATCCTCAGTAATTTTCCAGCGTTTGTTGCTGGCATGTCATGCCTAAATTTGATAATCTTGCCAATTAAATAATCATTAAAGTAATTGGCAATATCAGTGGGTTTTGTGATGAATGAGCCATCTGATTCAATGAATGATGGAGCTGAGTTTGCCTTTTTGCCCAAAATTTAATTTAAAGTGCTCCAAAGCTTTTTACAATCATTCTTTATGTAATTTATCTTTGTTCCATAGTGTAGGTTCAACTGCTTTTTATTGAGTTTAGTCTCATGATTTCTCCATTTGCAGTACATTTGCCAATCAGTTGTGCAGCCAGACTTATTTGCCAGTTTGCCTCATCCCTCGCAACCATACAATTTTTTAATTCCTCATCAATCTACGAGGATTTAACAATTTGCAGTCATTTTCTTAATGTAACTGGAATAAGCAATTTCATAAATGTGTCAAGTGCAGCGTCTGTTTGCTCCTCATTACACACCACAGACCAACACATATTCTTTACATCAACAACATAGGAATAGCTACAAAACTTATTGTATGACCTTTTATAAACTATATTAGGCCCAGTTTTTGGGACTTTGGTTTTCCTAGATATGGCTACTATATTGTGATCACTACATCCAATGGATTTGGATACTCCTTTAAAGCACATTTCTGCAGCATTAATAAAGATGTGATCAATACATGTTGATGATTTCATTCTGTTTGCAACTACCCTGGTAGGTTGACTGATTCAGGAACTAGTTACTGTTTGAAGATTTCTCTTAAATATACCTCTCTGTTGATATCACATACATTTTCAAGCATTTCACACTGTTATCCAGATACTGACTATTAACACTTTGTAGTCTATAGCAGCTTTCCACCAGAATGGCCTTTAGGTGAGGCAGATGAACCTGTAGCCATCTTACTTCAGCAACATTAAAAATGAGATCCTCGCTAAGCTTTACAGGAATGTGGTTCTGAATATAAACGGCAACACCTCCACCTTTGGCATTTCTGTCTTTTCTGTAGATGTTATAACCATGTATTGTTCCCACTGTATCATCAAATGTATTATCTAAGTGAGTTTCAGAGATTGTCAGAATATGAATGTCATCTGTTACTTGCAAATTATTGATTTCATGAACCTTGTTTCTTAAGCTACATATGTTAACGTGAGCTATTTTAGTACTTTTCTGGGATGCTTGATTGCTTTCATTGCAAGAGAAGCTTAGCAGAAGAGAAGCTTAGCAGAAGTAGACATGCTCATGTTATTTATGTTAGTGCAGGTTCAGCTTCACACAGTGGACTTCCTACTTGGGCACAACGCCTCAGTGCTAACAGTATAACTCTGGTTCATAGGCACATGATTTCTGCATACAATAGCTGTAGGATCAGGTTACTTACATTGTGACTTCCAACACCTGGGATAATGTACATTTGCTGAAGCATTATGACAACTCACTGACAAAATGGTAGGGATTAACTGAGCTGGCCTTGGGTCATGGATAAGTCATTGTCTCAACGCAGCCTTATAATGTTGTGAAAGGATCCAGGAACACAAATTATTTGGGTGGATCCCATCCTCCTTATAAAACAAGCTTTGTTTCCAGAAGGTATCAAAATTGTCAATACACGTTACACCCACAGAGCTGCAATAGTCAAGTAGCCAGTTATGGAGGGTTAAAAGTCTGCTGAACCGTTCAATGCCACGATTTAGGGAGGGCAAAGGGCCAGATATTATGGGGCATTTGTTGGTGTAGAGACCCAATCAGTTTAAAAAAAAAATCAATCTTCAGTTGTTCTGAGTTGCCCTTCATAATGTCATTGAATCTCACATGAACTATGATATACTAAATTTCATGATGCACGTTTAAAATGTTTGGGAGCAGCTTATTGATGTCCTGTACTCGTGCTCCTAGATAGCACAACGTTTTTGCTCCAGGGACTTTTCTCATCATTGAACTGCCCAATACAATGGCCGGACAAAGGGATGGAGATATCCGCCCATTACTACCCCTCATATAATTTGTTGAACCTTTTACAGGCCCACAAGAAGCAGGATAGCATACGCCCACTGCTCCCGGTGATAGGTCCAGACCTCCCACAGCAGGCAGTGCCCTGTCAGATCCAGAGAGAGGGAAAGGAGCCGAACTCAATGACGAAGTCTCTGCTGGAGTCAGCACAGCCGTTGCAGACACAGGCAATCCCGGTGATGAAGCCACAGGTAGATCAGACACCAGAACGAGAAGCTATTCCTTATGTCAATCTGCTCCGAACCTCTTGCAAACACTCCAGTCCTCTTAGCAGCATACCACTGCCTTCGGTTTCCACAACTTGTGACATGGGACCAACACTAATTGGAACAATCCTCTTACTGTTCTCCGTCCACTCCACTACAAGATGGAGGAGGACAAGAAGATGGAGACGACTTCCTCTGCAGGCAAGTTCCAGGTTGCAAAGGCCATTCGGGTAGGGACAGATGACAAGGCGGGTATACTTCCATCAGGCCGGAATGGCGTCCAGTCACAGGAGTTAAGAATGAGAAAGTTCCAATTTGCGTTTTCCCCATAAGTTCATGTAGAATTGAAATGTGCTAGCTAAGGATAGCTACCTCATTCCTGTAAACCTCTGCAAGCAAACAATTGTTGCATTGTCAATATTGTTCCGGATAAGAATGTAATAAACACAGCTTCGACATCGCTGGAAAAGTTTGTTTGCTATTCCTGTCACGACTTCTGCCGAAGTCGATGCCTCTCCTTGTTCGGGCAGTGCTCAGCGATCGACGTCACCGGTCTTCTAGCCAACATTGATCTATGTTTCATTTTCCATTGGTTTTGTCTGGTCTTCTTACACACCTGGTTCCAATCCCATTCATTATATGTTGTGTATTTAACCCTCTGTTTCCCCTCATGTCCTTGTCAGAGATTGTTTATTGTTATGTTCATGTTTTATGGATTGGTGTGCAACGGGTTTCTTGTACCCACATTTTATTATGGACTTTGGTTTTGGAGTTTTTGTTTTGAGTTATTAAAATACTCCAGTTATTCCAAGTTTGATTCTCCTGCGCTTGACATCCCTGCCACCTACATACACGACGTGACAATTCCAGGCGATGTGGGCTCCATTGCAACCTAGCTAGCTAGCTGGTAGCTGGTGTTGACATATACCCCAAAATAAAAACAAAATGAACATTGGAAACAACAGTGCGGAACAATAGGTCGAGGTGTGTTGAATTGTGTTTGGGAAATAAAGATAGACATGGTTTTACAAAGGTAGTGGTCATATTTAATTCAGTACAGAAATGTGTAGGCGGCTTAACTTACCCTGCCCTGGGACTAAACTTGTGTGCCAAGAGAGCACACTTTTTGGAAAAGCAAATGTTTTCAAAACTGCAATATGTACATAAATTCAGATTATGTCCGGGGATACACAACATCCTGAAATATACAGCACCAGTCAAAAGATTGTGTGCAAAGCTGTCACCAAGGCAAAGGGTGGCTACTTGGAAGAAGCTCAAATATAAAATATATTTTGATTTGTTGAACACTTTTTTGGTTACAACATGATTCCATATGTGTTATTTCATAGTTTTGATGTCTTCACTTTAATTCTACAATGTAGACAATAGTACAATTATAGAAAAACCCTTGAATGAGTAGTCCAAACTTTTGACTGGTACTGTGTATATACAGTTGAAGTCGGAAGTTTACATACACCTTAGCCAAATACATTTAAACTCAGTTTTTCACAATTTCTGACATTTAATTCTAGTAAAAATCCCCTGTCTTAGGTCAGTTAGGATCACCAATACATTTTAAGAATGTGAAATGTCAGAACAATAGTAGAGAAAATAATTTATTTCAGCTTTCATTTCTTTCATCACATTCCCAGTGGGACAGAAGTTTTACATACACTCAATTAGTATTTGGTATTATTGCCTTTAAATTGTTTAACTTGGGAAAATGTTTTGGGTAGCCTTCCACAAGCTTCCCACAATAAGTTGGGTGAATTTTGGCCCATTCCTCCTGACAGAGCTGGTGTAACTGAGTCAGGTTTGTAGGCCTCCTTGCTCGCACATGCTTTTGCTTCTGGTTCTGCCCACAAATTTTCTATAGGATGGAGTTCAGGGCATTTTGATGGCCACTCCAATACCTTGACTTTGTTGTCCTTAAGCCATTTTTCCACAACTTTGGAAGTATGCTTGGGGTCATTGTCCATTTGGAAGACACATTGGCGACCAAGTTTTAACCTCCTGTCGATGTCTTGAGATGTTGCTTCAATATATACACATCATTTTACTACCTCATGATGCCATCTATTTTGTGAAGTGCACCAGCCCCTCCTGCAGCAAAGCACCCCCACAACATGATGATGCCACCCCGTGCTTCACGGCTGGGATGGTGTTCTTCAGCTTGTAAGCCTCCCCCTTTTTCCTCCAAACATAACAATGGTCATTATGGCCAAACAGTTCTATTTTTGTTTCATCAGACCAGAGGATATTTCTCCAAAAAGTATGATCTTTGTCCCCATATGCAGTTGCAAACTATAGTCTGGCTTTCTTATGGCGGTTTTGGAGCAGTGGCTTCTTCCTTGCTGAGCGGCCTTTCAGGTTATGTCGATATCAGACTCATTTTACTGTGGATGTAGATACTTTTGTACCTGTTTTCTCCAGCATCTTCACAAGGCCCTTTGCTGTTGTTCTGGGATTGATTTGCACTTATTACACCAAAGTACGTTCATCTCTAGGAGACAGAACGCGTCTCCTTCCTGAGCGGTACGACGGCTGCGTGGTCCCATGGTGTTTATACTTGCGTACTATTGTTTGTACAGATGAACGTGGTACCTTCGGGCGTTTGGAAATTGCTCCCAAGGATGAACCAGACTTGTGGAGGTCTACAATTTTTTTTCTGAGGTCTTGGCCGATTTCTTTTCATTTTCCTATGATGTCAAGCAAAGAGGCACTGAGTTTGAAGGTAGACCTTGAAATACATCCACAGGTACACCTCCAATTGACTCAAATGATGTCAATTAGCCTATCAGAAGCTTCTAAAGCCATTACATAATTTTCTGGAATTTTCCAAGCTGTTTAAAGGCACAGTAAACTGAGTGTATGTAAACTTCTGACCCACTGGAATTGTGATACAGTGAATTATAAGTGAAATAATCTGTCTGTAAACAATTGTTGGAAAAATTACTTGTGCCATGCACAAAGTAGATGTCCTAACCGACTTGCCAAAACTATAGTTGGTTTTTGTGGAGTGGTTGAAAAACTAGTTTTAATGACTCCAACCTAACTGTCTGTAAACTTCCAACTTCAACTGTATATATGTATATACTACCATTCAAAAGTTTGGGGTCACTTAGAAGTGTCCTTGTTTAAAAAAGAAAAGCAAGAAATATCTCCATTAAAATAACATCAAATTGATCAGACATACGGTGGAGACATTGTTAATGTTGTCAATGACTATTATAGCTGGAAAAGGCAGATTTTTTAATGGAATATCTATATAGGCGTACAGAGGCCCATTATCAGCAACCATCACTCCTGTCTTCCAATGGCATGTTGTGTTAGCTAATCCAAGTTCATCGTTTTAAAAGGTTAATTAATCATTACAAAACCCTTTTGCAATTATGTTAGCACAGCTGAAAACTGTTGTTCTGATTAAAGAAGCAATAAAACTGGCCTTCTTTAGACTAGTTGAGTATCTGGAGCATCAGCATTTGTGGGTTCGATTACAGGCTCAAATTGGCCAGAAACAAAGACCTTTCTTCTGGAACTCATCAATCTATTATTGTTCTGAGAAATGTAGGCTATTCCAATGCGAGAAATTGCCAAGAAACGGAAGATCTCCTACAACGCTGTGTACTACTCCCTTCACAGAACAGCGCAAACTGGCTCTAAACAGAATAGAAAGAGGAGTGTCTAGAGTGTCTAGTTTGAGAAACAGACCCCTCAGAAGCCCTCAACTGGCAGCTTCATTAAAAAACACATTCTCAACATCAACAGTGAAGAGGCGACTCCAGGATGCTGGCCAATTAGGCAGAGTTGCAAAGAAAAAGCCATATCTCAGACTGGTCAATAAAAATAAAAGATTAAGATGGGCAAAAGAGCACAGACACTGGACAGAGGAAGATTGGGGAAAAAAAGGGTTATGGACAGACTAATCTAAGTTTGAGGTGTTCGGATCACAAAGACGAACATTTGGGAGATGCAGAAAAAATGAAAAGATGCTATCTGTCAAGCATGGTGGAGGCAATGTGATGGTCTGGGGGTGCTTTGGTGGTGGTAAAGTGGGAGATTTGTACAGGGTAAAAGAGATCTTGAAGAAGGAAGGCTAATACTCAATTTTGCAACATCATGCCATACCCTGTGGACCGAGCTTAATTGGAGCCAATTTCCTCCTACAATAGGATAATGACAACAAACTATGCAAGAACTATTTAGGGAAGAAGCAGTCAGCTGGTATTCTGTCTATAATGGAGTGGCCAGCACAGTCATTGGATCTCAACCCAATTTTTTATTTAGCTAGATAAGTCATTTAAGAACAAATTCTTATTTACAATGACAGCCTACCAGGGAACAGTGGGTTAACTGCCTTGTTCATGGACAGAACAACAGATTTAGACTTTGTCTGCTTTGATCTAGAAATCTTTCAGTTACTGGCCCAACACTCTAACCACTAGGCTACCTATTGAGCTGTTGTGGGAGCAGCTTGAGCATATGGTACGTAAGAAGTGCCCATCAAGCCAATCCAACTTGTGTGAGGTGCTTCAGGAAGCATGGGGTGAAATCTCTTCAGATTACCTCAACAAATTGACAACTAGAATGCCAAAGGTCTGCATATGTGTTATTTCATTGTTTTGATGTCTTCACTATTATTCTACAATGTAGAAAATAGTAAAAATATTGAAAAACCCTTGAATGAGTAGGTTTGTCCATACCTTTGACTGGTACTGTAAGTAGATATCTGTGTTAGAAAGAGTACTATATTTCCTTTTGACAGAGTGATGCTGAAGGTTAAAAAACGTACCACACTCTCACCTACTGCCTCATATCCTTCACAAACAGACAGACTGACATAGAGAGGGAAGGGGAGTGTGGAGAGAGAGATAATTGAAAGTAACAATTAACCTATTGGAATGATTTAATTGCATTGCCTTGACAACAGTCATACCCAATACCCATTTATGCCAATAAAGCTCATTTCAATTTATTTGAGTTGAAAGAGAGAAAGAGGGATGCTGAATTCCCTAACAATTGTCCTCCACCTAATCTTCCCACCTAACTGTCCTGACATGTTCGAGCAGGAGGGTCACAATAGCATGGAGCTTAGACTAGAAAGGATTGTAAAGCAGTGCTGTAGACTGCTGGAGTAATATCATAACAGCACACTAGAATCCTTTCCTGGCAGGCAGGCAGGTCCATTATGTCATTATCAGATTGAAACAGAGCCAAAGTCTTCTGCTAGAGAATGTTTCATTGGCACTATGGCACTCAGTCTAACTCTAGCAACCCTCAATGTGAGGGCACTACAGCCTCCACCCAGAGGTCTGGACCTCGTGAGCTTGTCCTATAGTAGCAAGGTTGCCAGTTCAAGCCCTGTGTTGGCTGTTCTTGCTCTATCACCACAACACCATGATTTCTTAGCAGTTGGTTGCATCATGCTCACTCCATCTCGATTTTTTTAAACTGCTTGTATTGTAACAGGAACAGGTAGGAGAGGAAATGTGGTCATTAGAGCAGACATTCTGTTGAACCGGAAGGGTGATTACTTTCTCCCTTCCTCCCACTCTCCCCCTCTCCGGGCTGCCTGCATTGACCCTTTTTTTAAATAACTCTCTTGCTCTGACTTTATGCAGACACACTGGACTCTACCCCCACAGTCGCACATAGACTGACACCCCTACACACATATACACCCACACACACATAACATGCACACACATGCATACTGATGCCACACACACACACACACACACACACACGCACACTTTCAGACTCACCACATATGCTGCTGCAACTGTCTTTTATCTATCCTGTAGCCTAGTCACTTTAGCCCTACCTACAGTGCCTTCGGGAAAGTATTCAGACTCCTTGACTTGTTCCACAGTTTATTGCGTTACAGCCTTATTCTAAAATGTATTAAATAAAATAAAAAATCTCAGCAATCTACACACAATACCCCATAATGACAAAACAAAAACAGGTTTTTAGACATTTTTGCAAAAAATAAATATATGAAAATCAGAAAAAACATATTTACATAAGTATTCAGACTCTTTGCTATGACGTGCATCCTGTTTCCATTGATCATCCTTGTCTATATAAGGTCATACAGTTGACAGTGCATGTCAGAGCAAAAACCAAGCCATGAGGTCGAAGGAATTGTCCATAGAGCTCCGAGACAGGATTGTGTCGAGGCACAGATCTGGGGAAGGGTACCAAAACATTTCTGCAGCATTGAAGGTCCCCAAGAACACAGTGGTCTCCATCATTCTTAAATGGAAGAAGTTTGGAACAACCAAGACTCGTCCTAGAGCTGGCCGCCCAGCCAAGCAATCGGGGGAGAATGGCCTTGGTCTGGGAGGTGACCAAGAACCCGATGGTCACTCTGACAGAGCTCTAGAGTGCCTCTGTGGAGATGGGAGAACCTTCCAGAAGGACAACCATCTATGCAGCACTCCACCAATCAGGCCTTTATGGTAGAGTAGCCAGACAGAAGCCATTCCTCAGTAAAAGGCACACGACAGCCCGCTTGGAGTTTGACAAAGGACACCCAGTAAGGGAAAAAAACGATTTAATCCATTTTAGCATAAGGCTGTAACCTAACAAAATGTGAAAAGTCAAGGGGTCTGAATACTTTCTGAAGGCTCTGTATATGTACAGTACATAGCTATCTCAATTACCTCATACCCTGCACATCGACTTGGTACTGGCACTAGCAGTATATAGGGCTCCCGAGTAGCGCAGCGGTCTAAGGCACTGCATCCCAGTGCTAAAGGTGTCACTGCAGACCTTTGTTCGATTCCTGGCTGTATCACAAACGGCTGTGTTTGGGAGTCCCATTGGGCGGTGCAAAATTGGCCCAGCGTTGTTTGGGTTTGGCAGGGGTAGGCCGTCATTGTAAGTAAGAATTTGTTCTTAACTGACTTGCCTAGTTAAACATTTTTATGCAAGTTTAGTGAAATTAAGGTTAAATCAAAATAAATATTGCCTTGTTATTTTCTACTCCCTGTATATTGCCTTGTTATTTTTACTCTTTATTTTTATTCGTTATTCACTGTGTATTTATTCATCATGTCACTATTTAATAAAAAAAAGGGTTATCTTAACTTTAACTCTGCATTGTTGGAAAGGACCCATAAGTAATAATTTTACTGTTAGTCTACACCTGTTGTCTTCCAATCATGTGACAAATACACATTTATTTGACATTTCTCTGTCTCTCTCGCTCTCTTTCTCTTTCTCCCTCTCTCGGAATGCAAGACTCCTCTGGACTGTATTGGTACCCACTGCGCAAAATTACTCATCTGTAAAAAAAAAAAGCGTGTGTATGTGTGTGTATGTAGGGACTGGGTTGCTTTCAGAGTACAGCTTTTGTTTATGGTTGCATCATTTCTGGTAGTATTAGTCGGCTGAACCAATGAACCACCTTGCTGCAGTGGTTTTAACAGCAGCAGGGGAATAAATGAGGGTGCGTTCCAGATACACACATTGTGCACTGCAGACCTGCAGAAATCAGTGACGTGGTTGCTGAGACGCTTCCCCAGACATCGTAAAGATTTGATATTCTGTGCAAGTCAACTTGCCTAATGTGCGTTATCTGGAACGCACCCACAACCTTCCGCTTATCTCTGCTCCCTTCCCAGAACAGACCTCACAACCATCCCCGGTTGAGACAGTGCTTTGGCAATGTAAACATGTTTCCCATGCCAACATATTGCTCTTGAATTGAGAGAAGGAGAGAGAGAGTGCGATAAAGGCAGTGTGTGGGAGATTCAATCCGCCTTTGTGTGGAAGGTTAATGGCTGTCATTTATTGGTGAATTTTCAACACAACTGCTTTCTGATTACCAGAGGAGATAGAGAGGGGGAGGGAAGGAGAGCGAGAGAGGTTGCCGCAATCAATATTTTATTCACTGCACGTCTGGGCAGCTGAATACACACAACAGCATTGACTCCCTTTCTTTCTTCATCTCTCTCTCTCTGACTGGGGGACATAAACCTATTGCGATTGACAGGTTAGTTGCATAATTTATTTTCACCAGCTGAGAGGCAGAGCGAGAGAGGCAGAGCGAGAGAGAGAGAGGCAGAGCGAAAGAGAGAGAGAGGCAGAGCGAAAGAGAGAGAGAGGCAGAGCGAAAAGAGAGAGAGAGGCAGAGCGAAAGAGAGAGAGAGGCAGAGCGAAAGAGAGAGAGAGGCAGAGCGAAAGAGAGAGAGAGAGGCAGAGCGAAAGAGAGAGAGCGGAGGGGGGCGTGGCGTAGTGTAGCGTGGTGTGGTTGGGCAGATGGTTCCTTCTGGCTCCCTTGCACTCGACGTTTTCTCCTCAAACCGATCACCGGGAACCCCTAATTTACCAGCCTTCAACCGTGTGTAATTAATTACCAGATTCTACTTAATGAGGTAGCTATGTTTTCATTTTCACAACCTTTATGTAGAGTATTTGCCTATGTTGTGTATATTGTCATAAACTCCGGTTAAATTATTTCCTTGATGACGAAGATTAATGTCTAGAAAAAAGTTGAGGGAGTCTGTCCCACTCCATGGTTAATTTATATTCGAAATCAAACAAGCAAACAAACTCTTATCCTCCAACCGTAGAAAAACATCTGACTGGTCGACTCCCTTGTCAGATCGAATCATTGGGTATGGTCAGGGTTGGCTAGGTTACCTTCTAATTGTAATAATTTACAGTTACTAGTTACCTGTCCAAAATTGTAATCAGTAACGTCATTTTTGGATTAACCAAACTCACTAACATCATATAAGTACTTTATGCTACTTTTTGATTACTTTCCGTAAGAGGCATTAGAAGAAGACAAGACATCTGTAAATAGCCCACCGAACTACCTCTTCCCCATGTTATTTATTTTTGCTGGTTTGCACCCCAGTATCTCTACCAGCACATCATCATCTGCACATCTATCACTCCAGTGTTACTTCTAAATTGTAATTATTTCGCCTCTATGGCCTATTTATTGCCTATCTCCCTACTCTTCGACATTTGCACAAACTGTACATAGATCTTTCTATTTTTATTTTATTTTCTGTTATGTACGTTTGTTTATGTGTAACTCTGTTGTTGTTTTTGTCGCACTGCTTTGCTTTATCTTGGCCAGGTCCCGGTTGTAAATGAGAAATTGTTCTCAACTGGCCTACCTGGTTAAATAAAAAAAGTGCATTTGGTGTGTCGTCATATTGGTCTCTGGCTGCTATGACGACACACCATCATAGTCTGATGGAACAAACTTAAACTTGCTCCTTTTTTCAATGCTGAATTGAAAGTAATTGAAAAACAGAAAGGTATCATGTATTTTTTCCCACAAAATTCCTTTCTGAATGTATAAGTAATTCAAGAAGTAACATCTAGTTTTTCAAAAGTATCTGTAATCTGATTACAATACTTTTTGCTGGTAACGTAACTGATTACAGTTAGTGTTTTTGAAATCCAATTACGTATAACTCATTGTGCAGGGGCGACCGGGATGCTGCAGTATAGTAGCCCACTGCAGATGGCCAGCTTCTTGTGTGCTGATTTGAAATCCGGGACACAGCACCAATGTAGGTGTAACGGACATGAAATAGCTAGCTAGTTAGCGGTGGTGCGCGCTAAATAGTGTGACGTCACTTGCTCTGAGACCTTGAAGTAGTGGTTCCCCTTGCTCTGCAAAGGCCGCGGCAACCTGGGTTGTCGCCCCTGTTTTACCCCACTGATCTAAGGCCAGGTAAGGCACTTGAACCAGAATCTGTAGGCTTTAGCAGAAGTAGTGTTTAGCCATCACCCCACCACTCTGGGTTGGGAGAGAGGAAGTTACGAAACAGACAGTCCTGAAATAGTCTTATTTTACAAACAAAAAACCTAGCTCCTATTAAGGCACTTGTGGAGATCAGAGAGGATCTGAGGAAATAATATGCAGATATTACACTTAGCCAACCAAAGTGGGGGAAGGAAAGAGAGAGTTGATGAGATGGGGAGAAAGCGAGAGGGATGGAGAGAGTGTATTGTGGTGTTAACTTATCTCTCTCCTCTCTGGAATGGCATTCTTTATATGTTTAAAGAATGTGTGTGTGTGTTTTAAAGAAAATACCTGCTTTTTCAGCGTGGTTGAGTGTTCCCTATATGTCATTTAGGGTGAAGATAATTCACTTGGAACCACTTGTCTTTTCTTGTCAGGAAAGACACCCAGGCAAACACTGTATAGGTGTGTTTGGTTGACTTTATGGGTGTGGGCAAAAGACATACACATACACACCTCGTGGCCCAACATTAATTGCGGATACAGTGAGCTCAAGGAGCAGTAGGTGTGGGGGACAGGTCCAACCTTAGAACAACATTATCAGTTATATGTAATGACATGGACACACACAGTAAGGAAGTGTTGTGTGTTGGTGCACACAGTTCACTGTTTGTGTCCAATATTGGAATGTAAGCGAGTTTGTCATGAGATGGGCATCAGGGAACCTAGTCTCCCAACAACCATCAGCTGATCCCATTTCAAACCCCACCTGACAGGATCTGAAATTATGGTTTTACCAATCTTCCAAGATATAAATTGGCTGGTGATGGGCTATAGGGTCTCTCTCTCTCGATCCTTCCTTCTCTCTTTCCTTCTCTCTCTCTCCACATTGAAAGGGGAAGTGGTGTCTGTCTAGTCAGAAGTGTCATAGCGTTGCAGGAAGTGAAGTGGGGCTTGTGATTCTGCATCACTGTATCATCAGATTGTTTTCTACTCTGATATGACCTAATCTACCAGCTGCAAAAACATAAACACTGTATTTAACATACACATATGACCCTGTGCAAAGATAGTGTTTGTGTGTGTGTCGTTCCTCTCTTGCAGGACAAGGGAAGTTTTTAATTCCAGGTGCATGTAGCTCAGTCTACCAGAAGATGGCAATGGTACCATAGACATGCATGTAAACAAACACTAGTGTTGTGTGCAAAATAGTGTGTTGTGGCCAGTTCCTCATGGATTACAGCCAAACACCGTTAAACAGAGTTGTAGATATTTGGTGGTAAGTCTTTTTAGGGGCTGCAATGGAAAAACGTTTGGGAACCTATCAACATTGCAGAAAGTAAATTCTGTATCGTCACAAACCCATGCTAGGGCTAATATGTTTTGCAGTTAGTTGGGTGTGTATCTTCCGAGTGTAGGAGGATTTGGAAATAGGCAGATGAATGTGATTCCGTAGCAGGGTGATAACATGTGATATGTAAATAACAAAACATGTTTGAGCACTTAGAAGTTTCGGAGGACGTTGGAAGGGGGAGTGCATCTGATGATTAGCCATATGCTGGGATATCATAACAAGAGCTGATCATGCAAGACCTTTAAATATTCTACAGTGTGCATGTGCCCGTGTGTGCTGTAGAGACAAAGATAAGAAAACAGCCTGCTAGCCATGTCTAAACAGATTATTACAAAGCAACTGAACTCCGCTGTTTGAAGTGGCTTCCTCTCTTCTCCTCTCCTCCTACCCTTCATCTGACCTGATATGAAATGACTGTATAGGAGTTAGCAGATTTCCATTGTGCACCCTCCTCCTTATAGGGCCTTTTACTTATGCAGTTCTTTCATGTAAGTGCAGATGAAGGATGGAGACTGTACTATTGACATGCACTCAGGAGGAATACAACAATACTCTGGCAGGCAAATCAATGACCATCCAGATCAGGTGACTAACCTGATCAATGACCAGCCATACTCAACTGGTGGATGTTGCCCATATATAAAACAAATATTCTGTTGGGATTTTAACTTGCTACTGTTGAGAGTTGTAAAAGTAGAATTTAAATTTGGTAGGGCATGGTCAGTTTTCCTCTTATGTCATTCACTGACAGACCTTGCTTAGAGAGATATAACCTGTCAGAAATGTCCAGTTGATCAACTACTGACCATGTTAGATAACTGGTTAGCCTAATTTTACCCATCTATCTAAATCTTGTAATTATCATTGCCAGATTACTCTACCCCCCAGGGGGTCCACATTGATTTTGTTGAGTCACTCGGGTATCATAACACACGGTCCTGGGCAAAATGTGTAGATTTGCAGGAAATTATCTTTAAAACTACAAAAGAACACAGATACTGGACAGAGGAACTCTGCCTAGAAGGCCAGCATCCCGGGGTCGCCTCTTCACTGTTGAGGTTGAGACTAGAGGTCGACCGATTATGAATTTTCAACGCCGATACCAATTACTGGAGAACAAAAACAAGCCATTACCGATTAATCGGACGATTTTATTTATTTATTTGTAATAATGACAATTACAACAATACTGAATGAACACTTATTTTAACTTGATATAATACATCAATAAAAATCAATTTAGCCTCAATTAATTAAACATGTTCAATTTGGTTTAAATAATGCAAAAACAAAGTGTTGGAGAAGTAAAAGTGCAATATGTGCCATGTAAAAAAGCTCATGTTTGAGTTTCTTGCTCAGAACATGAGAACATATGAAAGCTGGTGGTTCCTTTTAACAGGAGTCTTCAATATTCCAAGGTAAGAGGTTTTAGGTTGTAGTTAATATAGTTTTATAGGACTATTTCTCTCTACCATTTGTATTTCATATACCTTTGACTATTGGATGTTCTTATAGGCACTATAGTATTGCCAGTGTAACAGTATAGCTTCTGTCCCTCTCCTCGCCCCTACCTGGGCTCGAACCAGGAACACATCAACAACAGCCACACTCGAAGCAGCGTTACCCATCGCTCCACAGAAGCCCGCGGCCCTTGCAGAGCAAGGGGAATAACTACTCCAAGTCTCAGAGCGAGTGACGTTTGAAACGCTATTAGCCCGCTCCCCGCTAACTAGCTAGCCATTTCACATCGGGTTACACCAGCCATTAGGCTGATAGGCTTGAAGTCATAAACAGCGCTCTGCTTGCGAAGAGCTGCTGGCAAAACGCACGAAAGTGCTGTTTGAATGAATGCTTACGAGCCTGCTGCTGCCTACCATCACTCAGTCAGACTGCTCTATCAAATCATAGACTTAATTATAACATAACACACAGAAATACGAGCTGTTGGTCATTAATATGGTAGAATCTGGAAACTATAATTTCGAAAACAAAACGTTTATTATTTCAGTGAAAAAATACGGAACCGTTCCGTATTTTATCTAACGGGTGGCATCCCTAAGTCTCAATATTCTTGTTACATTGCACAACCTTCAATGTTATGTATAATTACGTAACATTCTGGCAAATTAGTTCGCAATGAGCCAGGCTGCCCAAACTGTTGCATATACCCTGACTCTGCGTGCAATGAACGCAAGAGAAGTGACACAATTTCACCTGGTTAATATTGCCTGCTAACCTGGATTTCTTTTAGCTAAATATGCAGGTTTAAAAATATGTACTTCTGTGTATTGATTTTAAGAAAGGCATTAGTGTTTATGGTTAGGTACAGTCGTACAACGATTGTGCTTTTTTCGCAAATGCGCTTTTGTTAAATCATCCCCCAGCGTTGCATCGATTATATGCAACGCAGGACATGCTAGATAAACTAGTAATATCATCAACCATGTGTAGTTATAACTAGTGATTATAATTGATTGTTTTTTATAAGATAAGTTTAATGCTAGCTAGCAACTTACCTTGGCTTACTGCATTCGCGTAACAGGCAGGCTCCTCAGAGTGCAATGAGAGGCAGGTGGTTAGAGCGTTGGACTAGTTAAATGTAAGTTTGCAAGATTGGATCCCCCAAGCTGACAAGGTGAAAATCTGTCGTTCTGCCCCTGAACAAGGCAGTTAACCCACCGTTCCTAGGCCATCATTGAAAATAAGAATGTGTTCTTAACTGACTTGCCTAGTTAAATAAAGGTATAAAAAAAAATATATATTTTTTTATTGTTAAAATCGGCGCCCCAAAATACCAATTTCCGATTGTTATGAAACCTTGAAATCGGCCCCAATTAATCGGCCATTCCGATTAATCGGTCGACCTCTAGTTGAGACTGGTGTTTTGCGGCTACTATTTAATGAAGCTGCTAGTTGAGGACTTGTGAGGCATCTGTTTCTCAAACTAGACACTCTAATTTACCTGTCATTTTGCTCAGTTGTGCACCGGGGCCTCCCCCTCCTCTTTCTATTCTGGTTAGAGCCCGTTTGCGCTGTTCTGTGAAGGGAGTAGTACACAGCGTTGTATGAGATCTTCAGTTTCTTGGTAATTTCTCACATGGAATAGCCTTCATTTCTCAAAACAAGAATAGACTGACGAGTTCCAGAAGAAAGTTATTTGTTTCTGGCCATTTTGAGCCTGTAATCGAACCCACAAATGCTGATGCTCCAGATACTCAACTAGTCTAAAGAAGGCCAGTTTTATTGCTTCTTTAATCAGAACAACAGTTTTCAGCTGTGCCAACATAATTGCAAAAGGGTTTTCTAATGATTAGCCATTTAAAACGATAAACTTCGATTAGCTAACCCAACGTGCCATTGGAACACAGGAGTGATGGTTGCTGATAATGGGCCTCTGTACACCTATGTAGATATTCCATTAAAACTCAGCTGTTTCCAGCTACAATAGTCATTTACAACAGTATCAATGTCTACACTGATCAATTTCATGTTATTTTAATGGACAAAAAATGTGCTCTTTCAAAAACAAGGACATTTCTAAGTGACCCCAAACTTTTGAACGGTAGTGTATATATATTTTTTCTTTCTTGCTAGGATGGATTCCATTGTCAATACCACAAAGGCACATACACACACTTACACGTGGGTGGTGTGTAGACAGACAGTTCCCAGGGATAGGAGATCCCAGACATGAATCTCACCCCCAGCTCCCCATTGGCCGTCTGTCAGTGATTGACATGTCTTTGTCCAATAGTTCTACCCTAGGCCCCACCTCATCCTCCCTCCCTCTATTTCTTCTCACATTCACTCCAACTCGCAGCTAGAGTACAGTTAGATCTGCCGTCTTCCGACAGAGAGAGAGAGAGTGTGTGTGTGTGTTATCTGACGTGAGAGAATAGGACAGGCTTGGAAATCATGGGGTTCCCACACCGTGAGTGGGTACAGGTCAGTGAAACACTGTCACTGTGTGTGTCTCACTCTGTCTCTTTCTATTCATCTTTCTCTCTCTCGGTCTGTCTTTTGATAGCTCAGGAAAAGGTGTGTTTTGTTAGTTGGCTTTCTTTTATAATTGAAGTTGCTGTGGGTGGGTGTGTGTGTGTGTGTCTTGCATGACTTTGTCTGAGCGTGTTTGTGAGAGAACTCTGCATGCTGCCACCTGGCTGGTGAGAGATCCAAAGTGGTCGGCCTTGGCCTCCTCAATTAGAGTGAGTGCTGGCTGTACATCTAGTGTTGTCCCGTGGACTCAAGCATGCAACACAATTTCATAAGAAACTGTATCAGTCAACTCCTATTGACCCACAGTAAACTACTAGCCCTTGTTTCTTTGTCAGAAATATAAACTGATATATGAACTTTTGTATATTTTTTTATCTTTCATTTGCCACCCTCCTTTCTCTCCTCCTAATCTTCCTCCTTTCTCAGTGGCTACTCCCTGCAGCACCGGTCTAACCGGACCCATTGTTAAATGTTTGTCACAGTGAATATCGCAGCACACACCTCACACTTCTCTCTCAATAGAGAAAGAATTTTCTTTTTTTTTAAATGAAGAGTTGGGGGAATTTCTCTTCTACTTTCTAAAACAATTCTGCAAGTTCATAAAGACACACAGACATATGTCCAGAGGTGTGTGTGTGTTTAGGAGGTATGGTATTAGTTGTAGGTGGCTTTCCTGCTGTCGTGTTCTTATTTACAGAAAACAATATTTATAGAGCACAGTGTGTGTATGTTTTTAATACCTACATGAAAGTGTGTGTGTGTAGTGTAATATAGTACGGTACATGCAGGTAATGGAAGCATGAGTATTTGCATGAAGTGAGCGTTATTTCCATACGGAGTGAATGAGTGAAAGCAGAGGGAGTGAATGGAAGTGTGTGTAGACTCTCTCTGTTTCTCCAGGAACCATTTTAGGAAATGAATGCCATGATAAAGGGGAGACCTTGCCAGGAGGGCGCACCCACACTCACACACATGCTTGCACATGCAAGCATATACACTCACACACACTGCAGCTCTGTTGGTAGGACACCAGGTTGCTGATCTTGCCATGCTCTTTTTCTGGGCCAGTCTGTTTGGAGCCATCTCTCTAATCTCTCACTTGTTTCACCATGTCTGAGCAGCTCACCTGCCTCAATGTTTCTGTCAATACACACTTACTCTCAGATAGTCATAAACGTGTTCAGGAGTGCATGTCTGACCTGTTTTAGATGATTTGAATCTGCTGTTTAGGTTTTAAAGAACACACACAAATACACGCACACAAATAATGCTGGATTAAACATCACACTGCTGTGTCATACCTCCACCGTTGTCCTGTTTCTCTCTGATAATCCTATTGTTTAGTGCCTGCTCTGTGACCAGAGAGGGAGAAAGGGATGTAGAGAGATGAGATATAATTAACTTAATCTTTAAATAAAGCTGGAATCCGTAGCTGTGAAACTACCAAGTCCATTTGCAATATTACAACAAAGACGTTACTTCAAACTAAGAACATTGTTTTTTTCCCATCAGACATCAGTGCACGCGCAAATAGAACAGCAGAGTATTTTTTGACAACGATGCTCCATTTTCTAAACAAAATAAAAACAAATGCACCTGGGGTGACTTTCATCTCATGCAGATCTCAAATCAAATTGTGTTTGTCAGATGCTTCATAAACAACAGGTGTAGATGTAACCAGTGTGAAATGGATAGCGGGATGCGCCCTAATAGCGTTTCAATCGGTGACGTCACTCACTCTGGGACCTTGAAGTAGTTGTTCCCCTTGCTCCGCAAGGGCCGCGGCTTTTGTGGAGCGATAGGTAACGATGCTTCGAGGGTGTCTGTTGTCAATGTGTGCAGAGGGTCTCTGGTTCAAGCCCAGGTAGGGGCGAGGAGAGGGACGGAAGCTAAACTGTTACATAGACTAACAGTGAAATGCTTACTTACGGGTCCTTCCCAACAATGCAGAGAATAACAGGAGTAATAAATACACAATAAGTAACGTTAACTGTAGTACCCGTACTGAGTCCATGTGCATGGGTACGAGGTAATTGAGCTCCTTGCGGTCTGATGCCAAGCCGTTGCCATACCAAGCGGTGTTGTAGCCAGTCAAGATGCTCTCAATGGTGCAGCTGTATAACTTTTTGAGAATCTGAGGGCCTATTCCAAATATTTTCAGCCTCCTGAGGGGGAAGAGGCGTTGTCGTGTCTTCTTCACGACTGTCTTGGTGTGTGTGGACTATGATAATTCCTTAGGGATGTGGACACTGAGGAACTTGAAGCTCTCGACCTGCTCCATTACAGCCCTGACGATGTGGATGGGGCCATGTTCTGCCCTCCTTTTCCTTTAGTCCACGTTCAGCTCCTTTGTCTTGCTGACGTTGAGGGAGAGGTTGTCCTGGCACCACACTCCCAGGTCTCTGACCTCCTCCCTGTAGGCTGTCTCATTGTTGTCGGTGATCAGGCCTACCACCATCATGTTGTCAGCAAACTTAATGATGGTGTTAGAGTTGTGCACAGCCACGCGGTCGTGGGTGAACAGGGAGTATAGGAGGGGACTAAGCACACACCCCTGAGGGGCCCCCATGTAAAATATTGTCCCATGTACATTGTGTAATTTACTGATGGGCCCTAACTAGCCCCATGGGGATATCCCTGGTCATTACGATCAGGTCGTGTACAGCTGCGCTCTGAATGGATGATTACTTGGGTGCTGCCAGCTGTGGGCATGTGGACAGGACTGAAATAAACACAACCCAGGGAAAAATGTTCTGTTGCCTTCATTCTGTGACATACCATATTTTCCTAATCATCTCGCAAATCTCTGTTGTGACTTTATGGTCAAAATTATCCTATTTACACTTTAGCCAATTTTGACACTATAATATTCTTTGTGATGCCACATATGCAATTTTCAAAAGGAGAAGTTTATTTTTTGGTTGAGTTGGACTTTAAGGAGAGTGGAAGCAGCCTTGTTATATTTTAGCATTAAGCCGTGGCTTACAGAGAAGTCAGCCTATGGCAACAGTGTGTGAATTCCATTGTGTTTCCTCCTCTCCTCGTTGTCTTTAGCCTGCTACTACAGGCCATTCCTGATGTGCTGCTATTCACCAGTTCCCATTCAAACACTCTTACCAGCCTTTATCTGCATATTTACACACACATACAACCTACTGCCATGGGGGTAACAGTAACACTAAGGTTGCAGTCAGATTCCATAAACTTGTCATTGACGTCATGTTGTCTACCTGGTCTCTCTGTCTGTCCCTGTCTCTCCCTATCTCCCTCCCCCCTCCCCCTCTGCCTGTTCACCAGGTGAGCCCTGGGCGCCGAGCGTGCTAGCCAATAACCATGCTGCGCCAATCTGACCCTACCAATAGCACGTTGCACCTGGTTGCTACGGATATGAGTGAAATTATGGAGAATTTGGACACTCGTGAGCTGTACCTAGGAGACGGGGAATATGACACTACAGACTTTAAACTCCCAGGTAGGGTGTGTGTGCGCAAATGTTTTATTCATTAATTGATGGATTAGTTTATAAGAAGACAGTTTTACCCATCTAACTATTTATAACTTATTCATGAGGAACAAAGTGTGTGTAGTGTGGGCAGGTAAGTTTTGCTCAAGGTGTTGTGTGGGGAATGTTCTGTCTTAGAGATGTGTGTGTGTGTAGTGTAGTTTCTGATGTGTGTGTGTGTGTAGTGTAGTTTCTGATGTGTGTGTGTTCCCCCAGAGGAGCGTCGGGGCTTTGCGTCTGTCTACAATACTGTGGGGTTTAAGGAGGCAGAGGTCAAGGTGTTTCTCTCCTCTCCCATCACCGCTAAGATACTAGAAGTGGAGAGATTCACCTCTGCACAGGACCGCTTCAATATCACATCACAGCGCAGTGTCAACAAGGTACACACGCACATACCTCAGCAAAGCACCACAACACACACACACACACACACACTCACTCAGCCATACCTTTTATATTTTTCCTGTCTGTGTAGAGTCTGCCTGCGGTATTTAAGATTGAAATGAGACATGGAGAGTTCAGCTGGGTGGTCAAGAGGAAGGAGAAACACTTCATGGACCTCCATAGAGAACTGCTCCGATACAAGACTTTCATGAGAATACCACTACCCTCCCGCAGGTACACACACACACCTGTTTGTTTTACTACCCTTGTGGGGACCAAAAAATGGATTCCTATTTAATATCAAATTTTTACTAACCCCTAACCCTTAACCCCTCACCCTAATCCTAACTCTAATTGGAACTCCAAACCTAACCCCTAAGCCTAAAATAGCCTTTTTCCTTCCGGGGACTGGCAAAATATCCCCACTTGTCCAAGTGTTCCTTCTTTTTACTACTAGGATAGTAAAACCAAACACACACACACACACATACACACACAGGTAGTATCAAAGATGTTGAAACTGAAAAGACACAAAACATTTCCTATTGACTCCCTCTTTCTCTCCATCCTCTCTCTCTCTCTCTCCCCTCTCTCTCTCTTCCAGCCACACAGTGAGAAGGCATAGTGTTCGGAAGTCAGAGGTCAGGGCCATGCCCACTCTGCCACGGGGGAGCGGGGATGAGCTAGCCCGGGAGGAACAGGTGTCCAGCAGGAGGGTACGCCATTCGGCAAACACATTTGTCATTCACCTGTTAATCACCTGCTTTACTCTTCCTAACACGGTATGTCTTTATTGATTACAGAAAGCATTGGAGGACTACCTGAACAAGCTGCTGAAGATGTCTATGTACAGAAACTACCATGCTACGGTGAGACACACACACACACACACACACACACACACTGCTGGAGATGTCCACGCTACGAGGATATGTCCAACTTTCAAATGTTCTTGTTTCTCTTAGATGGAGTTTATAGACGTCAGCCAGCTATCCTTCATCCATGATCTGGGACCTAAAGGCTTGTGAGTAACTCTACACTATCTACTGTAACTAACTACTCATCACCACCATGACACTTCAGTCAGGAAGAGAAGTCTTCTACTTGTTCTCTACATTTCCGCAGAGAAGGGATGGTGTACAAGCGGTCAGGTGGTCATCGTATCCCAGGACTTAACTGCTGTGGTCATAGCAAGATGTGCTACCGCTGGTCCAAACGGTCAGTACCCTGAATTATAGATTAAATATCACGATGTGCTACCGCTGATCCAAATGGTCAGTATCCTGAATAATAGGTGAAATATCAAGATGTGCTACCGCTGGTCCAAACGGTCAGTACCCTGAATTATAGATTAAATATCACGATGTGCTACCGCTGATCCAAACGGTCAGTATCCTGAATAATAGATGAAATATCAAGATGTGCTACCGCTGATCCAAACGGTCAGTATCCTGAATAATAGATGAAATATCAAGATGTGCTACCGCTGATCCAAACGGTCAGTATCCTGAATAATAGATGAAATATCAAGATGTGCTACCGCTGATCCAAACGGTCAGTATCCTGAATAATAGATGAAATATCAAGATGTGCTACCGCTCCAAACGGTCAGTCCTGAATAATAGATGAAATATCAAGACGGTCAGTATCCTGAATAATAGATGAAATATCAAGATGTGCTACCGCTGATCCAAACGGTCAGTACCCTGAATAATAGATGAAATATCAAGATGTGCTACCGCTGATCCAAACGGTCAGTACCCTGAATAATAGATGAAATATCAAGATGTGCTACCGCTGATCCAAACGGTCAGTATCCTGAATAATAGATGAAATATCAAGATGTGCTACCACTGATCCAAACGGTCAGTATCCTGAACAGTAGATTAAATATCGAAGTCTGAGAATGATTCTATCCTCCTCTGGAGTCCAGATGTTGTCTCATATCTCCTCTTACTGCTCCAGCTGATACTGCTGAGCTGTGCTGTAATAATGAACTCTAGTGTCTGTCTGTCTAGCTGGTTGGTGGTGAAGGATTCGTTCCTCCTCTACATGAAGCCAGACTCGGGAGCCATTGCCTTTGTTCTCCTGGTGGATAAAGAGTTCTGCATCAAAATGGACTCCAAAGACACAGAGACCAGACACGGAGTACGGATTGATAGCCTTTCCAGGTGGGTTGCTAAAAAAGTAGGTTGCTACCTCACCAAGGAGTATTGGAAAAAACAGAATCTACAGAAATGATTCAGACAATCGTTGAGTAAAAAGGAGTTTCAACAATCATTGTTTTTGTGTGTGTGTATATTCTGCAGGGCCCTGGTGTTGAAATGCAGCAGCTACAGACATGCCAGGTGGTGGGGTCAGGCCATCGAGGGCTTCGTCCAGAAGCATGGCTCTGCCTTCCTGACCGACCACCGCTTCGGTTCCTTCGCCCGACAGGAGCACAACATCCCAGCCAAATGGTATCCACGGCTACACCACAATCATTAAACCACCACACGTTTAATACAGTTAAATAACACCCCAGTCTGAACATTAAGTGAGAACAATGCAGAATATATATTTAAAATGGGAAATTACTCTGGGAATGTATTTTTTCAAGACACATTTACTGTACACACCAAAGTCCCAGTAGAGCATAAAGGCCAGCTAGTGTGGCAGGTGGGTTATCCCAGGTAATCCCAGGTACACTTTGGCCCAGGTACAGTTTGGCCCAGTTACAGCCCTTAAAGATATCTGTCTCACTGGAGTAACCTGACACAAAGAGAGGGAAAATGACACTGGGCTTCTCATCACCTGTCACCTGCTGGGGCAACACTATACTGTCTGTGTGAGACATGGGGGGGTGTGTGCAACAGTGAAAGTCTGCGGGTGGGTGTATGCTTGCGCGTGTGGGAAGGTTTGTGTGTCTGTTTACCCGAGAGAGAGTGTGAGTGTGTGTCTGAAAGAGAGACCGCACTGTGTTTTAAGTGTGTGACTATAATATAACTCTGTTTATAGGTATGTGAATGGGAAGACCTACATGGCCGACGTGGCAGATGCTCTGGAGGAGGCTGAAGAAGAGATCTTCATCACTGACTGGTGGTACGTGTGTGTGTGTGTGTGTGTGTGTGTGTGTGTGTGTGTGTGTGTGCGTGTGTGTGTGTGTGTATATGGAGAGCACAGAGCGGTCACACCTCCAAGGCAGACTGTGGTCAAACAGATGGGTTACAATCAGAGACCTGGAATACTGTTACACCCACCCCACACAGCTGTCAGCCGCCAGAGCCTGGTTTACCCTCAGAGCCTGGTTCCTCTCTAGGTTCCTTCCTAGATTCCTGCCATTCTAGGGAGTTTTTCCTAGCCACCGTGCTTCTACATCTACAATGCTTGCTGTTTGGGGTTTTAGGCTGGGTTTCAGTACAGCATTTTGTGACGGCTGATGAAAAAAGGGCTTTAAAAAATAAATTTGATTGTATGTGTGTGTTTTCAGGCTGAGCCCTGAGATCTTTATGAAGAGGCCGGTTGTCGAGGGAAACCGCTGGCGCCTTGACTGCATCCTGAGACGCAAAGCGGTGAGCAACAAAATGCTGTCTCATTGGTCCATTTGCACCCCTCAAACTGCCTTAGTGTTGATCTTATCATTGATTAAATGATTTGATTATGTGGTGATTAGTAACGGTGACTCTGTCTTTCTGTCCCTATAGCAACAGGGAGTGCGTATCTTTGTGATGCTGTATAAGGAGGTGGAGCTAGCTCTGGGCATCAACAGTGAATACAGCAAGAGAACACTAATGCATCTCCACCCCAATGTCAAGGTAGGTGTGTGTGTGAAATGTGTTTACAGTGTGTTTATAGTTGTTTATAGAGCATAGGAGGTTGGTGGCACCTTAATTGGGGAGGACGGGCTTGTGGTAATGTCTGGAGCGGAATTGATGGAATGGTATCAGATGCATGAAACGCATGGGTTCCATGGGTTCCATGTGTTTTTGATGCCATTCCATTCACTCCATTCCAACCATTATTATGAGCCGTCCTCCCCTCAGTAGCCTCCACTGGTATAGAGGTATCCTTTTATGTAGTAAAAGTGTGTGTTTCTTCTGTAGGTGATGCGTCATCCGGACCATGTCTCCTCCTCTGTATACCTGTGGGCTCATCACGAGAAGATCATCATCATCGACCAATCAGTGGCCTTCGTGGGTGGGATCGACCTGGCTTACGGTCGCTGGGATGACCGAGAGCACCGTCTGACGGACGTGGGGAGTGTGACGCGCTCTGTAGCCCTGGAGCAGGTCAGACACACAACCACACACACAGTCTGAGTGTCACATGATCACTAGCCAACATAGAGCATGTGAGGACCAGACATCCACACCAACTTTCCTCTCGCTCTGTCTTTCTGTCTCCTGCCTCCTGTATCCACAGGCTGAGGGATCCTCCTTCAAGATGGCCACCGCACCGACCAGTAGTTCTGCCCCTAGCAATGGGAAGGGTGCTGCTGCCCTGGTAGTGGACTCAGGGGACCAGCCCAAGTTGAAGGGTCTGGGGAGAATTAGGAGGACAGGGTTCAGTATGAAGAGACACCTGCAGAAACATGGACTGGCCCACGCCGACTCTGTTAGCAGTGTGGATAGCTCAGAAGAGAGTGAGTCCGTACATGCACATGTCATAAACGCATGCAGAAGCTAAACGTTGCCCAAATTGTTGTATTTTACAGAGTAATTTGCTGCTTTGTGTATCTAACCGTCATGCCTAACTGTTTTGAATGTTTAACATCACTAACTCTTCTCTACTAACAACTCAACACAACGCTACATTGATGCTGGTGCTGCTCTTATCACTTGGTAAACAATACCAATGTTAGCATAGCAAACTACTCAGTTCACGCTAGCATTATGTAGATAGAAGAATCAGATCTGAAGCATCTGTTTGGAACTTCCACTCACCACCAAATATGGTGATGAGAGGAAGTGCAGCGGGCTGTGGGAGAAGATGGAGCTAGATGAAACTTGGCGGACATTCTGCTGACTTTCAGATCGATAAATCTCGATGCAGTTATCTGTTCCCAAAACTAGAATTTGTTACGAACAGATTGCACTAACATTTGTAGACTTGACCATTTGCCAAAGTAAAAAGAAAATGCGTTGTTTAGAAGGAGTGAAAGGGCAAATTGAGTTATTGCACACACGGAATTCACAGAGAAGGAAAATATGCAACTACATGCTAAAACGCGCCAATAGGATCTCGCTAGCTCATGCTTGCCTCTGCCCACCTCCTGTTCTGCCCACTGTGCTTCATTTGCTCCTATTGGAAACAACGCCAATGATATATCTTTGGTTAGTTACCAGTATTTTTGGTACTATAATACTAGCTCGCTATCCCCATTTTGGTCTGGAGTCTCCCAGAATTAGAAATTCACGCACTAGCACGCATTTAGAGACCACAGTACTTCAGGTGCAGAGAGAGGGACAGGACCATAGTCTGCAGAGGTTAAATGGCAGTCTGTGTGTCCAGGTTGGGCGAACAGCGTCAACAGCCAACACAATCTGATCCTTACTAGAGGGGTGGAGCTGAGACTGGCCCCTCCCATTGGGTTGGCACAGGCTGGTGAGTGAGTCTCTGATTGGAAGATGCGCTGTGGGATCGGGGCTTCAACTGTCCCGCTGCTAAACTCATCACCCAGTGTGCTTTGCAGTGTTCACCACGTGTGTCTCTCTGAAAGAGTGCAAATATCTCAGGGGCCTCATTTATAACCGTTGTGTAAATTTTATATGAAATATCTGTAGACTAAGCATGCACCAAAATATTGAGATTGATCAACTTGATCAACTGCCATAAATAGGCAAGTTTCCCATTATAAATCAGACCTGCAGAAACTGCGTGTATAAACAAGCATAATAACTCCGCCTGAAAACCCCCATCATTCATCTATTATGGTGACAACGCCCTTATTTGCTGTATACTTTGTAATTATTGTAATTAGGCCAAGACAGTATCTAAAGGAAAAAGCAATGGCGAACTTGATCAATGTCTTTGGAGATTTTGGCAGAATGTTTTCTTTCTTTCGACATTTGCTGTATCTGACCATGTCTGAAAGACAAACTATTGAACATTGTTGTGGACCTGTGAACAGATCGTTTGAATTCACTAATGTTTTGCATTTGACCTTTTCCCGAACCTAAATATGCTGCACTCCCGGCGAATTCTGAAACATTGTCTACTCAGGAAAAAAAATGTAAACTACAGTGGGCCTACCTACAGTGGGCCTACCTACAGTGGTAGTTAACACACTTTACCGCTAAATATCAACTGTCTGTTCACCTGTTAAGCTCTATGTTATAAAACGTGCTCCCATTTGGATGCAGAGAGCAATAACCTGAAAGTACAATAGCCTCTCTATTAGGCATAATGAGAGATGCATGTTAAGTTATTGCATGGCTACTTCAGGAATATGAACTCATGCCAGAAAAGGTGAGGAATTTATTCTGCAATGGCTATGGTATGTATATATCTATGTATTATGTCGGCTATTATGTTTATAATTTAAATATTATTTACTCAAGAAATGTTAGATTAGGCTACAATATTCAGACGTAGTCTACAAACGTCAATGGAAAAGGTGGACCATCGGTCCGCATAGAGCAAAATACTTAAAAAGCATATCTGTTTATTTACTACTGTGAAGTGGGTCCAATTAAGAGAGATGGGAAGAATGGTAGCCTATCCTACCTTGTTGTAGGCCTATAGGCTATTTCAGATGTAGCGAGTATAAAAACATCCCAGTCAGACAAGGTTTTTAGTCTGCAATGATTGTGGAAATGAAATAAACAATAGGAAATAGATGATTATTTCAAATTATTTTAGAATGCAAAGATAAAATAAATAGATTTTTGCTCTTCTAACTAATGGCAAATGAGTGCATCTTATTATATTTAGCTACTTGTTCTAAATAAGACTGTCATATATTGTCAATGATGTGCGTACTGGGAGCGGAGTCAGGTGCAGGAGAGCAGAGAGGTGTGAACAGGCGCACACTTTATTTTATGCAGGAGAAACCAACAGACGGACGCCACTGCGTCCAAACCTCCAGCCAATTGGCAAAAGTGCAAACGCGCAAACAGTCACAATAATATGTACAAACAAATAAACATATCTCGTGAAATAAAACACGGAATAAACGCATACCAGTATAGCGCATCAAAATAGACGCGTAACACAAAACAATCTCACACAAGAACATGAGGGGCAACAGAGTAATAAATACATGTAGTGTGATTTGGGAATGAATACCAGGTGTGCAGGGAACAAGACAAAACAAATGGATACATGGAAAATGGAGCGGCGATGGCTAGAAAGCCGGTGACGTCAACCGCTGAACGCCGCCCGAACAAGGAGAGGAGCTGACTTCGGCGGAAGTCGTGACATATATTCCTGCACAAGGCTAGTCTACTGTTGCCTATTTGCAATGCAATACTTCAACCAATAGAAACTGTGCGTACACATGGTCTCAAATTTACGGGAGGATAATAAGCACATTCTAAATTTCCGTTTTTATAAATGCCGAATTTGCGTGAACTGGTTGCACGCATGCTTTGGGGCATATTTTGTGTGTATGGCAATGTTTATAAATGAGGCCCCAGGTCTTTCTGCACCGTGTGGCCTGGTGTGGCATGAGTGTGTGTGCTCATGTCAAGACTTTGTTTGTACAAGGTCAATAAGCATCTCCCATGTTGCAGACTAGGCCCTCTGCAGTGTGTTTTTATGGCGGAAGAATTTCAAGGAATGTGGAGGAGGCAAAGACCCACCCAGACATATTATCCCTTAAAATGGCAGCTTACTGCAGCTTGCACACACACAACTTCTGGTTGTGGTTATGCCTAGGAATGTTCAGATGTTTTCCTCAGATCACTATGTTTTTACTACTGTGAATGTTGTTAATCTGAGCACGAGTACTCAACTGTGTAGCTCGACTCAGACAAGACCGCTGCTGCTGGTAAATGAGCTGACATATCTGTCTGAAACAGGATGGACTGTGACTCCGTGTCATGGCTGTCTGGGTGTGGGATGTGTTCTCTCTCTGTGTGTGTGTCTGGGTGTGGGGTGTGTTCTCTCTCTCTCTGTGTGCATGCGTCCGTCCGTCCGGGGACTATTTTGACTCTCAACTGTCTTTCTGTCCACTGTTTGTTTAATGCATTGAGGAAACAAATCCTTATAAAACTAATTTAAACCTTGAAACTAACTACTTATAGTAACCAACCTTTCTCTCTTGGAGTCTCTTCTGATTTCAACTGAAATGTGTCTTCCGCATTTAACCCAATCCCTCTGAATCAGAGAGGTGCTGGGGGACGCCTTACGTCTTTGTCGCCCCTGGAAAAGTGGGTTAACTGCCTTGCTCAGGGGCAGAACAACAGATGTTTACCTTGTCAGGTATTCAATCCACCAACCTTTCGGTTACTGGCCCAACGCTCTAACCACTAGGGTACCTGTTGAAGGCATTCAGTTGAACAACTGACTAGGTATCCCTATCCCTTTAACTTCTATGTGTCTGTGTCTGGCCTTTAGAGACGGTGCGTAGCATGCAAACAGGAATAGGAGGAGTAGGAGAGTTGGTTGGAGATACAAGGTTCTGGCATGGGAAAGACTACTGCAACTTCGTATACAAAGACTGGATCCAACTGGACAAGCCCTTTGACGGTAAGCACATCACCTGAACACACTCTTGAACCTGGTCATAAACACACACCTACCTGTACATCACTGTATTCCGTCTCGCCAGACTTCATTGACAGACACACCCACCCCAGGATGCCGTGGCATGACATCGCCTCCGTGGTTCATGGGAAGGCTGCCAGGGATGTGGCCAGACACTTCATCCAGCGCTGGAACTTCTGCAAGGTCAGACACCGGTCACAGTGATGTCAATAAGAGTCAGAGGTAACACGTCTGACTCCTTCACAATTTCTGTACAAGAACAGCATTTTGGTAATTGATCATTTCTCTCTCTGTCTTGCATCCCCCCTTTCACTTCCTCTTTGTCTGTCTCTCTATCTGGCTCTAGATAATGAAGCCAAAGTATCGTTCTCTCTCATACCCGTACCTCCTGCCCAAGTCTCACACTACCGCAGGAGAGATCAGATACCAGGTCCCCAACTGCATCCCTGCAAAAGTACAGGTAAACACACACTAACACACGCACCATCCTACACACACAAGTTTTATGGCTTGAATATCCAACTGCACATTTCCACTCTCTTCCTGTCTGTGTCCACTGTCAGATCCTGCGCTCAGCATCCGACTGGTCAGCTGGTATAAAGTACCATGAAGAATCCATCCACAACGCCTACGTCCACGCTATCAAGAACAGCCAACACTACATCTACATAGAGGTACTGTTGTACATATACAGTACATTACGTAACACTACATAGGCATTACGTAGTGTAACATGCTTCTATGTCCTGCTGTTTCTCAGAACCAGTTCTTCATCAGCTGTACTGATAACAGACATGTCTTCAACAAGATAGGAGACGCCATCGCTGAACGCATCATCCAAGCATACAAGTAACCTGCCCCTCTCCACACACACAAACATGCACACATGTACAGTACCAGTCAAAAGTTTGGACACACCTACTCAAAATGTCTACATTGTAGAATAATAGTGAAGACATCAAAACTATGACAAAACACATATGGAATCATGTAGTAACCAAAAAACTGTTAAACCAATCAAAATATATTTGAGGTTCTTCAAAGTAGCCACCCTTTGCCTTGATGACAGCTTTGCACACTCTCTAGCTTCACCTGGAATGCTTTTTTTTAAGGAGTTCCCGCATATGCTGAGCTCTTGTTGGCTGCTTTTCCTTCACTCTGCGGTCCAACATCCCAAACCATCTGAATTGTGTTGAGGTCGGTTGATTGTGGAGGCCAGGTCATCTGATGCAGCACTCCATCGCTCTCCTCCTTTGTCAAATAGCCCTTACACAGCCTGGAGGTGTGTTGGGTCATTGTCCTGTTAAAAAAAACAAATGATAGTCCCACTAAGCGCAAACCACATGAGATGGCCTACCCCTGCATATCGCTGTGGTAGCCATGCTGGTTAAGTGTGCCTTGAATTCTAAGCAAAGCACCATCACACCACCTCCTCCTTGCTTCGTGGTGGAAACCACACATCATCCGTTCACCTACTCTGCATCTCACAAAGATACGGTGGTTGGAACCAAAAAGCTCAGATTTGGACCCATCAGACCAAAGGACAGATTTCCACCGGTCTAATGTCCGTTACTTGTGTTTCTTGGCCCAAGCAAGTCTCTTCTTATTATTTGTGTCCTTTACTAGTGGTTTCTGTGCAGCAAATCGACCATGAAGGCCTGGTTCACGCAGTCTCCTCTGAACAGTTGATTGTTGAGATGTGTTTGTTACGTGAACTCTGTGAAGCATTTATTTGGGCTGCAATTTCTGAGGCTGGTAACTCTAATGAACTTATCCTCTGCAGCAGAGGTAACTCTGGGTCTTCCATTCCTGTGGCGGTCCTCATGAGAGACAGTTTCATCATAGTGCCTGATGGTTTTTGTGACTGGACTTAAAGAAACTTTCAAAGTTCTTGAAATTTTGGGTATTGACTGACCTTCATGTCTTAAAGTAATGATAGACTGTCGTTTCTCTTTGCTTGTTTCGGGCTGTTCTTGCCATAATATGGACTTGGTCTTTTACAAAATAGGGTTATCTTCTGTATACCACCACTACCTTGTCACAACACAACTGATTGGCTCAAACGCATTAAGAAAGAAAGAAATTCCACAAATTAACTTTTAAGAAGGCACACCTGTTAATTGAAATGCATTCCAGGTGACTACCTGATGAAGTTGGTCGAGAGAATGCCAAGTGTGTGCAAAGCTGTCATCAGTGAAAAGGGTGGCTACTTTGAAGAATCTCAAATATCAAATATATTTTGATTTGTTGTTTTTCCTGGTTACTACACATGTTATTTCATAGTTTTGATGTCTTCACTATTATGTAGAAAATAGTCAAAATAGAGAAAAACCCTTGAATGAGTTGGTGTGTCCAAACTTTTGACTGGTACTGTACACACACATATGTACACACACACGATATGACACGTACAGTAGAAACACACTCATTGAGAATAACCAGCTCCACATGGCAACTGTTAGGTTTGGCAACAGCAGCTTTCATGAGGATGTTCCCACTGTTTAAGGTCACATCTTTCTCCGGGGGGGGAAATAAACTGCGTGTGTGTCCTTTTAGGGAGGGTAAGAAGTTCAGAGTGTACGTAGTGACCCCCTTGTTGCCCGGCTTCGAAGGAGACATCAACACCGGAGGAGGCAGTGCCATTCAGGCTGTCATGCACTACAACTACAGGTGTGTGAGCGGCACGCCATCAAATTAGACATGTCTGCCTGTGTAATGTATCTCTGCTGTAATATAAGGGGATTCAGAAAGCTGTGGCCAGAGGAGGCTTGGGATGGCATTTGGGAGGCCAGTTAAAGAGTTTATATCTACCTCTGTTTACACAGAGTAGACACTGAGAAGACCTGCCTTCACTTTACAACCACAGCAGTAAAGTGTCTGTGTGTGTACTCCACCCATGGAGATGGACTTTATGGGTCAAATTATCCTTGTGGAAACACTACATCACACACTGGCTAGGCTGTCTACACATCCCTCCCTGTTCCTGTGACTCATCAATCTAGAAGTGGCAGGTACTGGAGTTAACATTCTCTCACTCTCTGTAGAACCATGAACAGAGGAGATTGTTCCATCATATCTCAGCTGAAGAGAGAAAGTAAGTTGTGTGTGTGTGTGTGTGTGTGTGTGTGTGTGTGCGTGTGTGTGCGTGTGTGTGTGTGTGTGTGTGCGCGCGCGCCTGGCCGTGATTGGGAGTCCCATAGGGCGGTGCACAATTGGCCCAGCGTCGTCCGGGTTTGGCCGGGGTAGGCCGTCATTGTAAATAAGAATTTGTTCTTAACTGACTTGCCAAGTTAAATAAAGGTTACATTTAAAAAATAATAATAATAGCACACGCACCTAGCCGAACACAGACCTACTCTTTGATTAACATTAGACTGTCTCCTTATGGTTTCTGGTTCTGCTTTTATTTATGGTTCTGTGTCTGTTTCAGTGGACTGGTTCTGTGTGTGTGTTTCAGTGGACTGGTTCTGTGTGTGTGTGTTTCAGTGGACGAGCAGTGGATGAACTACATCTCGTTCTGTGGTCTGAGGACCCATGCTGAACTGGAGGGACGCCTGGTCACAGAGCTCGTCTACGTCCACAGCAAGATGCTCATCGCAGACGACAACACCGTCATCATAGGTGGGTAGGTTTGGATTTGTGTGTATTGTTTTGTATTGTTAGGTATTATTGCACTGTTGGAGCTAGAAACATAAGCATTTCGCTACACTTGCGATAATATCTGCAAAATACAGTTGAAGTCAGAAGTTTACAAACACTTATCTTGGAGTCATTAAAACTCGTTTTTCAACCACTCCACAAATGTATTGTTTACAAACTATATCGTTTTGGCAAGTCGGTTAGGACATCTACCTTGTGCATGACACAAGTCATTTTTCCAACCATTGTTTACAGACAGATTATTTCACTTAGAATTCACTGTATCACAATTCCAGTGGGTCAGAAGTTTACATACACTAAGTTGACTGTGCCTTTAAACAGCTTGGAAAATTCCAGAAAAAGATGTCATGGCTTTAGAAACTTCTGATAGGCTAATTGACATCATTTGAGTCAATTGGAGGTGTACCTGTGGATGTATTTCAAGGCCTACCTTCAAACTCAGTGCCTCTTTGCTTGACATCATGGGATTTTTTTATTTTAAATCAGCCAAGACCTCAGAAAAAAATTGTAGACCTCCACAAGTCTGGTTCATCCTTGGGAGCAATTTCCAAACACCTGAAGGTACCAGGTTCATCTGTACAAACAATAGTACGGAAGAATAAACACCATGGGATCACGCAGCCGTCATACCGCTCAGGAAGGAGACGTGTTCTGTCTACTAGAGATAAACGTACTTTGGTGTGAAAAGTGCAAATCAATCTCAGAACAACAGCAAAGGGCCTTGTGAAGATGCTGGAGGAAACAGGTACAAAAGTATCTACATCCACAGTAAAATGAGTCCTATATCGACATAACCTGAAAGGCCGCTCAGCAAGGAAGAAGCCACTGCTCCAAAACCGCATTAAAAAAGCCAGAATACGGTTTGTAACTGCACATGGGGACAAAGATTGTACTTTTTGGAGAAATATCCTCTGGTCTGATGAAACAAAAATAGAACTGTTTGGCCATAATGACCATCGTTATGTTTAGATGAAAAAGGGGGATGCTTGCAAGCCGAAGAAAACCATCCCAACCGTGAAGCACGGGGGTGGCAGCATCATGTTGTGTGGATGCTTTGCTGCAGGAGGGACTGGTGCACTTCACAAAATAGATGGCATCATGAGGTAGTAAAAGTATGTGGATATATTGAAGCAACATCTCAGGACATCAGTCAAGAAGTTAAAGCTTGGTCGCAAATGAGTCTTCCAAATGGACAATGACCCCAAGCATACTTCCAAATTTGTGGCAAAATTGCTTAATGACAATAAAGTCAAGGTATTGGAGTGGCCATCACAAAGCCCTGACCTCCATCCTATAGAACATTGTCGTGACATTGTATTGGTTAATGTGGCGACTGTTGCTCATCGAATGATTATACGTTTTAATTACGTGATTAACTGAATCAACCAATTAACTTATTAACCTGGGGCACCATGGGAAAACTAGTTTTATTGAGTTTCTATTTCCCAAATTAACTCAAAGAATATTAGAATATCGATTTTACAACAGCCGCTAATTAATCAGTTGCCCAGTATATAGTTGTCTCATAATCTGAACGTCGAATAGCCCTTGAATCTTCATGGACCCGGGTCCCACTAATGAATTCGTACCACACCAATTTTAATTGAATATTTATTTACTAAAAAGCTAAAATGATGATAAAAGATACACATAGACAAAACACATTATAGGCTATTGATTAGAACTTATTATAACGGGCCAACACACTATGGCGCGTGTTACCCACAATGGGAATTTCAAAAGAGAGAGAAAAAGTACACGAGAAATATACATTTGGGTGAATTTGTCAGCTATGCTATTCTAACCGTAGCCTTGCCTCAAACCGCCGCCCTCATGGGTCAGAATATATAATGATGTAATTACTGTGGTGATGATTTCAGGGGATTCTCTGTGTGGACCGTTCCGTTGTTCGATGACGCACTGCTCCTGCGCGCCTCGTTGCTCGTCCTCCCGGTATTCGTGTCCTTTGTGGCTTAGGAGTCTGTTCCCTCACCCCTTTCTCTGGAAGGGGTCTTCTGAGGACAGACAGCTCTGTAGCTCAGAGCTCACAGCATAGGAATGAAACCCTTTAGATACCACGATTCGATGGGAGATGGAGGCTAGGTGGTGCGACTTGAATTCACCCTCTTAGACACAGCTACTCATCCGTAGCTTGGGTAGAAAAGGATTTCTTTGTCCTCAAACTTGCGTTGCGTTCTGTGTTGGTTTGACTTTTCAGACCCTGCTGCAGCTGGGGTCACATAGTCTTATCGTAAATTCTATACTCACAAGTTTTATACCCTTGGGTCAGAAGTGGGCATAACCGCCTTTAGGGCAATTCTCTGGGCATACCAAGTTAATGAGGCAAGGGTTAGGTTTTCTCAAATCCCATTTTAGACAACTAACTTAACATTTCATCTTCCCCAAAACATTCTCTTTGATTTGGATACATACAACAATGTGTAAACATCAAACATATATTAGGAAAACCCTTCACATTCCAATATTTTCGTAATAACGTCATCTATTAACCTTTTAATAACCGAACAAAAATGACATATATTTTCATATTCCATCTATCGTCATGACCAACATTGTGGCTGGCGGAAACCATTGTTCCAAAGTCTCTTTATTTCATGTTTAATGTTCTGAGGTTGGTTCTTCATAGTGACAGGACAAAGGAATTTGTCTGTGGTCTGAGATTTACAAGGGGCGTGGGGCCATAAACCCCCCCCCATGTCTTCAGACCCACAGCTCTCTCCTCTTGTGGTTGAGAGATAATCTGTAGGGTTGGGGTCTCCTGTAACCTGACCTGATCAAGAGAGTCATGACAACATTTATGGGCAGAACTGAAAAAGTGTGTGTGAGCAAGGAGGCCTACAAACTTGACTCAGTTACACCAGCTCTGTCAGGAGGAAAGGGCCAAAATTCACTCAACTGATTGTGGGAAGCTTGTGGAAGGCTACCCAAAACTTTTGACCCAAGTTAAACAATTTAAAGGCAATGCTAACAAATACTAATTGAGTGTATGTAAACTTCTGACCCACTGGGAATGTGATGAAAGAAATCAAATCTGAAATAAATAATTCTTTCTACTATTATTCTGACATTTCATATTCTCAAAATGAAGTGGTGATCCTAACTGACCTAAGACAGGGAATTTTTACTCTGATTAAATGTCAGGAATTGTGAAAAACTGAGTTTAAATGTATTTGGCTAAGGTGTATGTAAACTTCCGACTTCAACTGTATGTGACCAATAAAATTGTATTTGATTTCTGTGTGCAAGTTTGGATTAATGTACGTCTGTAACCTAAGCTTTACATTACCATCTGCTGGTCAGTGTTATTACTGCATCCATCCATCCATCCACCAACTCATCGCCAAAGAAGAGCTTGAGAAAGTCCTAAGGACAGACACAAAGGACCCACACACACACCTAACACTTCCTCTGTGTGTGTTGTAGGTTCGGCCAACATCAACGACCGCAGCATGTTGGGGAAGCGTGACAGCGAGGTGGCGGTGATCGTCGAAGACTCGGAGACCGTTACCGCGGTGATGGATGGACAGGAGTACCAGGCTGGTCGCTATGCACTGGCACTACGTCTAGAGTGCTTCAGGTGTGTGTCTGTGTGTGAGCCTTCAAGTGCTTTGACTTACGACCTCACTGAGGAATCAACTCTTCTCTTTAATACTGAGACTTTTCCCCTTCTCTCTCCCCCATCACGCCCTCCATCCCTCTCTCTCCCCCATCACGCCCTCCATCCCTCTCTCCCGCTTTCCATCAGGACTATCCTAGGGGCCCATACTGATCTGTCTATAGATGTGTCTGACCCTCTCAGTGATCACTTCTACAAGGAGATTTGGATGACCACCTGTGCTCGCAACGCCACTATCTATCAGAAGGTAGCTAACAGACACACAAAAACACTCCATCTACCAGAAGGTACACAAACACTAACATGCAACATTAGAACCAACCCCGTCAGTATTATGTCATAATGCTAATATGCTTTGCTATCACAGAGAGTAGAGTTGAACTTCTCCCTCTTTCCCCCCCAGGTGTTCCGGTGCCTTCCCTCCAGTGATGTCAGGAACATTCTGGAACTGGAAGGCTATCTAGCCAAGCCGGGGTTGGAGAGGGAGGATTCTGCACGCGCTCATGAGGAGCTGAAGAAGATCCGTGGCTTCCTGGTCCAATTTCCGCTCGACTTCCTATCTGAGCAGAATCTACTTCCTCCCATCGGCTCCAAGGAGTCCATGGTCCCCATGGAGGTTTGGACCTGAGACCGAGACCAGAGACTTTATACACACACACACTCCACATTCTATACCAGAGAACTCTACCAGTGTCTGGAGTGATGAGGTCATTCCATTCTGGAGTGTGTGTCTGAAAAGCAGACAGCACCTTCACGTTTACATTAAAAAGAAGATCACAAAGGAGGAGGAGAGGACAATGGAGTGATTAACTGTGTGACCTTACACATACCTGTCTGTGTAGTTTTAAGGGAATGTAACGGACTGCTCTGTAACTGTTCTGCACTGTTTACTAACACTATGGATCGCCGTGAGGGCTGGAGAACGCAGCTCAGACTCCTCTGCGTGATGTTTCTATGAAAACATACTAAGGCCTTAGAATAATGTAAGACAAAAAAAAGACGAGGGAGAAAAAAAGGAGAGTGTGATATCAGAGACTGTTAGAAAGGGAGGGGGGGTGAGAGAGAGCTCTGTGCCCTTGCAGTCACATTGTGCAGGTGAAATCTTAAAGCCCTGCCCTTAACACCAAAATGAAATCACATGAACTCAACACAAGTGCCAATTATTGATACGGTAATGTTAATGCAGTATACCTTCTCTTACATTTCTCATATTCATTCTGTGGATTTCAGACTATGACCTTATGGATCACTGTTTCTACTAGCGTGCCTTTAGGTCTCTAGAGGGCTAGACACCCTGTAGAATAGCAAAACACAAAGGGACATTGTATTCCATCTTGGAATGTTGTATGATGCTGCACGTAGCTGTTAGCATGCTAGCTAGTCACTGCACGTATCCATTAGCATGAAAACAAGTCAGTCTGCTGTGTGTTGCTGGTAACTTGTCATGTTAGCTACCAGTCCATGCAATCATTAGCATGCTAGCTAGAGTCAGTCCATTTTTAGCTACACCCGGCATGTAGCTACAGTAGCAAGGTTGGTCTTAATTCTAATTGAAGACAGTCAGTTCAGGAAGTGATTTTGTATTAAAATAAAATTGAAATATATAGATGCTTCTTTTCAGTTTGAGAAGTCCTTGAAAATAAATGCTATTTTTTTCCCGATAATTGATTTGTAGTTTACTTTGAATTGAGCCCAGCCCTGGTAGCTAACTGATATGCTTACCGTTTGCTTGCTAGTAAATGGCTGGACTGTGGTCATTATACCAAAGTTAAGTTATCTTCTTACTTTACTGACTGTAACAGTTATGTCAGAGACAAGAGGTCTCCATGGGAGGAAGTCCCAACTCATAACGGTCTCATATCAGAATGTATCAACAATGCTCTGTCTCTCTTTCTCTGTCACTGTCCTTTTCTCTCTGTTCCTTCTCATTTATTTTCTCTGTCCTGTCGTTGTTCCTCTTTAGGACATTTCTCTTTCACTCTACCTTTCATTAGCCTGTTTCTAGAAATTGCACTTTTTGCACAGACTGATTGTGTCTTGTAGGAAAACCCAAATACTGATAATTCACGTATTTAATTATTTGTGCGTTGATGAAATGAATATTAACTATTAAACATTTCTGTTTTTTCTCAGTGTCCTGGTGTGTCTTTATTTATAATACAACCAAATTAGTCTGGTGAGACAACTTTCATTTACAAAGATTTATTTACGTAACCTCTATTTAACCTGGCAAGTCAGTTAAGAACAAATTCTTATTTTACAATGACGGCTTGCCCCGGCCAAACCTTCTCTTAACCCGGACAACGCTCGGCCAATTGTGGGACTTCCGATCACGGCCGGGTGTGATACAGCATGGGATCGAACCAAGGTCTGTAGTGACGCTTCCAGCACTGAGATGCAGTGCCTTAGACCGCTGGGCCACTTGGGAGCCCAATGATGATGACCTGGCCAGAGGCAAAACATTGCAATGAGGAGCCCTGTTTGTTTTCACAGGGGCTAACAATTCAACTTAACCTGATAAAGCCTTTATTATCAGCCCTCATCTCTTAGAGAATTTCCACTGCCGGTAGCCCTGTCCCTCTGTTATCCTATCTCACACCTCACTCAACCCATAGAGGATGCCTGGTTATTCTTTAAAAGTGCCTTCCTCACCATCTAAATAGAATGCCCCATTCAAAAAAATGTAGAACCAGGAATGGATATAGCCCTGACTGCTCTTGACCAGCACAAAAACATCCTGTGGCGTACTGCATTAGCATTGAATAGCCCCTGTGATATGCAACTTTTCAGGGAAGTTAGGAACCAATATACACAGGCAGTTAGGAAAGTAAAGGCTTGCTTTTTGAAACAGAAATTTGCATCCTGAAACACAAACTCAAAATGTTCTGGGACACTGTAAAGTCCATGGAGAATAAGATCACCTCCTCCCAGCTGCCCACTGCACTGAGGCTAGGAAACATTGTCACCACCGATAAATCCACTATAATTGAGAATTTCAAAAAGCACTTTTTTACGGCTGGCCATGCTTTCCACCTGGCTACCCCTACCCCGGTCAACTGCCCTGCACCCCAACAGTAACTTGCCCACGCCTCCCCATTTCTCCTTCACCCAAATCCAGATAGCTGATGTTCTGAAAGAGCTGCAAAATCTGGACCCCTACAAATTAGTCGGGCTAGACAATCTGGACCCTCTCTTTCTAAAATGATCTGCCGAAATTGTTGCAACCCCTATTACTAGCCTGTTTAACCTCTCTTTCGTATCGTCTGAGATTCCCAAAGATTGGAAAGCTGCCGCGATCATCCCCCTCTTCAAGGGGGAGACACTCCAGACCCAAACTGCTACAGACCTATATCTATCCTACCCTGCCTTTCTAAGGTCTTCGAATGCCAAGGCAACAAACAGATTACCGACCATTTCGAATCCCACCGTACCTTAACCCAGTGGCGTTTTTTTTTGTGGGGGGGGGGGGCAGTGCCCCCGTGACCAAAATTTTGGACCCTCTTGTGGCCCCCCAAAATGTGCAGTATGAAACTAATTTTTGCTATCGTTCTTTTTTTACATCCGTTATTAGACAGTGGCAACGATGATTATTATGAACATGGTATTTTGCCTGCTAATGCCTGCAATGCAATGCAGTGAAGAAAACGATGACAACAATAACGTCTAATGTAACTGGCCCCTCTAACAGTACAACTGGCCCCAGCTTGGCCCCCCCCCAGTTGAAATGGTCTAGAACCGCCACTGCCTTCTCCGCAATGCAATCTGGTTTCAGAGCTGGTCATGGGTGCACCTCAGCCACGCTCAAGGTCTTAAATAATATCACAACCACCATCGATAAGAGACATTACTGTGCAACCATATTCATTGACCTGGCCAAGGCTTTCGACTCTGTCAGTCACCATATTCTTATCGCCAGACTCAACAGCCTTGGTTTCTCAAATGACTGCCTCGCCTGGTTCACCAACTACTTCTCTGATAGAGTTCAGTGTGTCAAATCGGAGGGCCTGTTGTCCGGACCTCTGGCAGTCTCTATGGGGGTGCCACAGGGTTCAATTCTCGGGCCGACTTTCTTCTCTGTAAACATCAATGATGTCGCTCTTGCTGCTGGTGATTCTCTGATCCACCTCTACGCAGACGACACCATTCTGTATACTTCTGGCCCTTCTTTGGACACTGTGTTGATTAACCTCCAGACGAGCTTCAATGCCATACAACTCTCCTTCCGTGGCCTCCAACTGCTTTTAAATGCATGTAAAACTAAATTCATGCTCTTCAACTAATCTTCACTACTCTGGACGGTTCTGA